>NC_088397.1:5171518-5224065 GCF_034236695.1 Oncorhynchus nerka
TGGTACCGTTTGGGTCACTGCCATACAAACCTTAATGGAAAACAACCTACACAGCGAACAGCCCACCTCCCAGAATCCATTTCCACTTTGGAAGAAAAGAGTGGGATAATGTGAAACATTGTTTTCTTATCTTCCTGTCTTGAGTGGATCGGGATTTCAGTCGTGGGATGACAAATCACTGGGATGCACAGATTAATCATTCATCAGCCGGGGGGGTAGTAATTGTTTATTTATTTTGTTGTGCAGAAGTGTTGTCGCAAAAAACAACAACAAAAAAACCCACCAGATATTTAATGTTTCATCGTAGACGTTGGATAACATCTGGTGCTGCTTCTGAAATCTCACAGGCACAAGAGTTCCGCGCTGATAGTGTGTTTCGGGAACATTGTAATTACAAATCAAATCCTGCGCCGTGGTCGGCTGTTTGGCGCCGCATCCCGCCCTCCCTTTCGCACGCCGACGCAGCCTACAGAACAGATTAACCCGGGAGCGAGAGGCGCTCCTGACGCAGCCTACAGAACAGATTAACCCGGGAGCGAGAGGCGCTCCTGACGCAGCCTACAGAACAGATTAACCCGGGAGCGAGAGGTGTTCCTGTTATCTGGTTTACTGTCTGATGTCAGACTCAGATTAGGGATTGGGATGTTAGACAGGATTAGACATGCAGAGAAACACCAGGACAGATTAGGGATTGGGATGTTAGACAGGATTGGACATGCGGAGAAACATCAGGACAGATTAGGGATTGGGATGTTAGACAGGATTGCTCGTTCACACACCGGAAGAAACATTAGTGTACTGTGTCAGTTTGCATGTTATTGAGGAATATATTACATGATATTATATTAAAGCAGCATTAAGGAAACATAGAAGAAACAGTAGTGTACTGTGTCAGTTTGCATGTTATTGAGGAATATATTACATGATATTATATTAAAGCAGCATTAAGGAAACAGAGATAGTGTTTCTGGTCCAGATGTAATCTACCATAAAGCCTATTACAGTTCATGAAATTACAGCGAGTGTCACGTTCTGACCCTAGTTCTCCTGTTATTTCTTTGTTTTAGTTGGTCAGGACGTGAGTTGGGTGGGTATTCTATGTTTTGTGTTTCTAGGTTGGGTTTCTGTGTTTGGGACTGATATGGTTCTCAATCAGAGGCAGGTGTTTGTCGTTGTCTCTGATTGGGAACCATATTTAAGTAGCCTGTTTTGTATTGTGGTTGGTGGGTTATTGTCTCTGATTGGAAACCATATTTAAGTAGCTTTTTTGTATTGTGGTTGGTGGGTTATTGTCTATGTGATGTTGCATGTTATAGCACTCAGTTTTGATAGAGGTCACGGTCGTGTTGTTATTTTGTTTGTTGGTTTAGTGTACTTCGTGTTTTTTTCGTCCTTCATTGAAAGTATGCGTTCACACCACGCTGCGCTTTGGTCTCCTCACTACGACGATCGTGACAGCGAGGTCCAACAGTATTTGGACAGTGACACATGTTCTGTTGTTTTGGCTCTGTAATCTGTAATCCAGCATTTTTGGATTTTGAAATGATACGATGACTGTGAGTTTGAGGGAAATTGCGGGTATTTTCATCGATATCGGTTTAGAAATTACACCACTTTGTGTACAAATAGTCCCTCCATTTTAGTGTACAACAAATATTTGAATAAATGAACTTCTATGTGAATAAACATATTCAAAAGTGTAGTATTTAGTCCCATATTCCAGAGCACAAAACCATGTTTACCGGTATAATTATCAATGATATCGCATATAATAATAGTAAAAATAAAAATTCATCCAACAAATTAATATCAGTTTGTATCGTTTCAAATTCGAAACTCTGGACTACATAGCCAAAACAACCAAAAGATGTGTTATAACTGTGTTATAACTCACAGTATGTGTTACTGTCCCAGTCCTATTATAACTCACAGTATGTGTTACTGTCCCAGTCCTATTATAACTCACAGTATGTGTTACTGTCCCAGTCCTGTTATAACTCACAGTTTGTGTTACTGTCCCAGTCCTATTATAACTCACAGTATGTGTTACTGTCCCAGTCCTGTTATAACTCACAGTATGTGTTACTGTACCAGTCCTGTTATAACTCACAGTATGTGTTACTGTCCCAGTCCTGTTATAACTCACAGTATGTGTTATAACTGTGTTATAACTCACAGTATGTGTTACTGTCCCAGTCCTATTATAACTCACAGTATGTGTTACTGTCCCAGTCCTATTATAACTCACAGTATGTGTTACTGTCCCAGTCCTATTATAACTCACAGTATGTGTTACTGTCCCAGTCCTATTATAACTCTGTCCCAGTCCTATTATAACTCACAGTATGTGTTACTGTCCCAGTCCTATTATAACTCACAGTATGTGTTACTGTCCCAGTCCTATTATAACTCACAGTATGTGTTACTGTCCCAGTCCTGTTATAACTCACAGTATGTGTTACTGTCCCAGTCCTATTATAACTCACAGTATGTGTTACTGTCCCAGTCCTATTATAACTCACAGTATGTGTTACTGTCCCAGTCCTGTTATAACTCACAGTATGTGTTACTGTCCCAGTCCTATTATAACTCACAGTATGTGTTACTGTCCCAGTCCTGTTATAACTCACAGTATGTGTTATAACTGTCTCACAGTCTGTCCCAGTCCTATTATAACTCACAGTATGTGTTACTGTCCCAGTCCTGTTATAACTCACAGTATGTGTTATAACTGTGTTATAACTCACAGTATGTGTTACTGTCCCAGTCCTATTATAACTCACAGTATGTGTTACTGTCCCAGTCCTGTTATAACTCACAGTATGTGTTACTGTCCCAGTCCTGTTATAACTCACAGTATGTGTTACTGTCCCAGTCCTGTTATAACTCACAGTATGTGTTACTGTCCCAGTCCTGTTATAACTCACAGTATGTGTTACTGTCCCAGTCCTATTATAACTCACAGTATGTGTTACTGTCCCAGTCCTATTATAACTCACAGTATGTGTTACTGTCCCAGTCCTGTTATAACTCACAGTATGTGTTACTGTCCCAGTCCTGTTATAACTCACAGTATGTGTTACTGTCCCAGTCCTATTATAACTCACAGTATGTGTTACTGTCCCAGTCCTATTATAACTCACAGTATGTGTACTGTCCCAGTCCTATTATAACTCACAGTATGTGTTACTGTCCCAGTCCTATTATAACTCACAGTATGTGTTACTGTCCCAGTCCTGTTATAACTCACAGTATGTGTTACTGTCCCAGTCCTGTTATAACTCACAGTATGTGTTACTGTCCCAGTCCTATTATAACTCACAGTATGTGTTACTGTCCCAGTCCTGTTATAACTCACAGTATGTGTTACTGTCCCAGTCCTATTATAACTCACAGTATGTGTTACTGTCCCAGTCCTATTATAACTCACAGTATGTGTTACTGTCCCAGTCCTATTATAACTCACAGTATGTGTTACTGTCCCAGTCCTATTATAACTCACAGTATGTGTTACTTTCCCAGTCCTGTTATAACTCACAGTATGTGTTACTGTCCCAGTCCTATTATAACTCACAGTATGTGTTACTGTCCCAGTCCTATTATAACTCACAGTATGTGTTACTGTCCCAGTCCTGTTATAACTCACAGTATGTGTTACTGTCCCAGTCCTATTATAACTCACAGTATGTGTTATAACTGTGTTATAACTCACAGTATGTGTTACTGTCCCAGTCCTATTATAACTCACAGTATGTGTTACTGTCCCAGTCCTATTATAACTCACAGTATGTGTTACTGTCCCAGTCCTATTATAACTCACAGTATGTGTTACTGTCCCAGTCCTATTATAACTCACAGTATGTGTTACTGTCCCAGTCCTATTATAACTCACAGTATGTGTTATAACTGTGTTATAACTCACAGTATGTACTGGACTGTTCATGACTATATTTACCTGTTGATTATTATATTATTATATGACCTATTACCTATTTTGTTGTAGGATCACAGTGTTGTAGGACCACAGTGCTGTAGGGTCACAGTGCTGTAGGATCACAGTGCTGTAGGATCACAGTGTTGTAGGACCACAGTGCTGTAGGATCACAGTGCTGTAGGATCACAGTGTTGTAGGATCAGAGTGTTGTAGGATCACAGTGCTGTAGGATCAGAGTGCTGTAGGACCACAGTGCTGTAGGATCAGAGTGCTGTAGGATCACAGTGCTGTAGGATCACAGTGCTGTAGGATCACAGTGTTGTAGGATCACAGTGCTGTAGGATCACAGTGCTGTAGGACCACAGTGCTGTAGGATCACAGTGCTGTAGGATCACAGTGCTGTAGGATCATAGTGCTGTAGGATCACAGTGCTGTAGGATCACAGTGCTGTAGGACCACAGTGCTGTAGGATCACAGTGCTGTAGGATCACAGTGCTGTAGGACCACAGTGCTGTAGGACCACAGTGTTGTAGGACCACAGTGTTGTAGGATCACAGTGTTGTAGGACCACAGTGTTGTAGGACCACAGTGTTGTAGGACCACAGTGTTGTTGCGCTGAAATAAAGTCTCTCCAAATCCACCAATATCCCCCATTTTATAGTTCAATCTGTGATTCCTGCGATGTACTAGGTTCCCAGAGGAGAGCAGCACATGAATACAAGTTATCAAGGAATGAATTATATTTCAATGACTGGCTACAGAGCTTGATCATTTCTGGTGAGAAGTTAAATTAATATGAAATCAGTTCATTTAAAAAGTATCAGTCTTGATGATTATAGTGTAGATGTAAATGGACAATTTATTAGCATGAGGATTTCACTGGCAACAGAACGGAGATCACGTCTCCAAGCTAATTCCAGAACAGAGCGGAGGTCACGTCTCCAAGGTAATTCCAGAACAGAACGAAGGTCACGTCTCCAAGCTAATTCCAGAACAGAACGGAGGTCACGTCTCCAAGCTAATTCCAGAACAGAACGGACGTCACATTCCCAAGCTAATTCCAGAACAGAACGGAGATCACGTCTCCAAGCTAATTCCAGAACAGAACGGAGGTCACGTCTACAAGCTAATTCCAGAACAGAGCGGAGGTCACGTCTCCAAGCTAATTCTGGAACAGAGCGGAGGTCACGTCTCCAAGCTAATTCTGGAACAGAGCGGAGGTCACGTCTCCAAGCTAATTCCAGAACAGAACGGAGGTCACATCTCCAAGCTAATTCCAGAACAGAACGGAGATCACGTCTCCAAGCTAATTCTGGAACAGAGCGGAGGTCACGTCTCCAAGCTAATTCCAGAACAGAACGGAGGTCACATCTCCAAGCTAATTCTGGAACAGAACGAAGGTCACGTCTCCAAGCTAATTCCAGAACAGAACTGAGCTCATATTCCCATGCTAATTCCAGAACAGAAGACACAGTTACCCTAGATGTTCACATCCAGTAGAATTAGACTTTAAGAAGGACGGTGAAATTCCATCTCAGTAGATGGTAGATTGATACTGAAACACAGTCACCATATGGAGGAGCATTTCCTCACAAATACAAATCTCTTTTGTCCACAGACGACAAGGGCTCTGGTCAAAAGTAGTGCACTATGAAGGGAATAGGGTGCCATTTGGGGAGTAGACAAACTGTCATATCCGAGTCCACGACACACGCATCAATTTCAATATTGCTGCAATCAAGTTGTAAATGATCAGAGAATATCCCTCTATAAAGAGGGGAACAAGGAACATTCTTAATCCTGGTGATTACCGCATTCTCCATGCCTCTTCAGAGACTGGAACCAGGAGAGAGAGAGGATGGGAAGGGAGAACAAGAGAGAGAGAGAGAGAGAGAGAGAGAGAGAGAGGAGACAGAGAGAGAGGACGAGAGAGAGAGGGAGGGAGAGAGAGAGGAAGAGAGAGAGAGAGAGGAGAGGAGAGGAGAGAGAGAGGGAGAGAGTGAGAGGAAGAGAGAGAGGGAGACAGAGGAAGAGAGGGAGGGAGAGAGAGAGTGAGAAAGAGGAAGAGAGAGAGTGAGAGAGAGAGAGAGAGGAAGAGAGAGAGGTATATAGCAAGAGATAGAAAGAGAGAGAAGAGGAGAGGAGAGAGAGAGGAAGAGAGAGGGAGGGAGAGAGAGAGTGAGAGAGAGAGGAAGAGAGAGAGGAAGAGAGAGAGAGAGAGAGAGAGAAGAGGAGAGGAGGGGAGAGGAGAGGAGAGGAGAGAGAGAGAGAGAGAGAGAGAGAGAGAGAGAGAGAGAGAGAGAGAGAGAGAGAGAGAGAGAGAGAGAGAGAGAGGGAGATCGAGAGAGAGAGAGAGAGAGGAGAGGAGAGGAGAGAGAGAGTATTAGATAGCGATATATAGCAAATCTGAAATAAAACATCAATTAATAGACTTTAAACAAATACATTCTGTCGGTGATCAACCCCATGCCATGGTTAGACAATGAAAAACACACAAATCTCTTTCATCATTTCTTGAAACAATATATTTTTGTTTGGCTGTTTATAACTACAGTACCAGTCAAAAGTGTGGATACACCTACTCATTCAAGGGTTCTCCCATGGTCATACAGCCTGTTTGCAAGATAAAATATTTTTGGTTAGTTGGAAATTGTAATTCAAGGATGAGAAATTGTAAATGAGCAGCAAAGTGTCTGTACTGGAAATAACTCCCTATTCCTTATAGTCAACATGGTTAAATAACTACCTATTCCTTATAGTCAACATGGTTAAATAACTACCTATTCCTTATGGTGAACATGGTTAAATAACTCCCTATTCCTTATGGTTAAATAACTTCCTATTCCTTATAGTCAACATGGTTAAATAACTCCCTATTCCTTGTGGTCAACATGGTTAAATAACTCCCTATTCCTTATAGTCAACATGGTTAAATAACTCCCTATTCCTTATAGTCAACATGGTTAAATAACTACCTATTCCTTATAGTCAACATGGTTAAATAACTACCTATTCCTTATAGTCAACATGGTTAAATAACTACCTATTCCTTATAGTCAACAAGGTTAAATAACTACCTATTCCTTATAGTCAACATGGTTAAATAACTCCCTATTCCTTATAGTCAACATGGTTAAATAACTACCTATTCCTTATGGTCAACATGGTTAAATAACTCCCTATTCCTTATAGTCAACATGGTTAAATAACTACCTATTCCTTATAGTCAACATGGTTAAATAACTACCTATTCCTTATGGTGAACATGGTTAAATAACTCCCTATTCCTTATGGTTAAATAACTTCCTATTCCTTATAGTCAACATGGTTAAATAACTCCCTATTCCTTGTGGTCAACATGGTTAAATAACTCCCTATTCCTTATAGTCAACATGGTTAAATAACTCCCTATTCCTTATAGTCAACATGGTTAAATAACTACCTATTCCTTATAGTCAACATGGTTAAATAACTACCTATTCCTTATAGTCAACATGGTTAAATAACTACCTATTCCTTATAGTCAACAAGGTTAAATAACTACCTATTCCTTATAGTCAACATGGTTAAATAACTCCCTATTCCTTATAGTCAACATGGTTAAATAACTACCTATTCCTTATGGTCAACATGGTTAAATAACTCCCTATTCCTTATAGTCAACATGGTTAAATAACTACCTATTCCTTATAGTCAACAAGGTTAAATAACTCCCTGTTCCTAATGGTTAAATAACTACCTATTCCTTATAGTCAACAAGGTTAAATAACTCCCTGTTCCTAATGGTTAAATAACTACCTATTCCTTATAGTCAACATGGTTAAATAACTCCCTGTTCCTAATGGTTAAATAACTACCTATTCCTTATAGTCAACAAGGTTAAATAACTACCTATTCCTTATAGTCAACATGGTTAAATAACTCCCTGTTCCTTATGGTTAAATAACTACCTATTCCTTATAGTCAACAAGGTTAAATAACTCCCTATTCCTTATGGTTAAATAACTACCTATTCCTTATAGTCAACAAGGTTAAATAACTCCCTATTCCTTATAGTCAACATGGTTAAATAACTCCCTATTCCTTATAGTCAACATGGTTAAATAACTCCCTATTCCTTATAGTCAACATGGTTAAATAACTCCCTATTCCTTATGGTCAACAGAAGTGACTCTAAAGGGAATGGGGCTCCATGATGGACACAGAAGTCTCCTTCCACTGTTCTGACGGTCAGCAGGACTCACGTCTCCTCGTTGCAAAGAGAGAGAGAGAGAGAGACAGAGAGAGAGAGAGAGAGAGAGAGAGACAGAGACAGAGAGAGAGAGAGAGAGAGAGAGAGAGAGAGAGAGACAGAGAGAGAGAGAGAGAGAGAGACAGAGAGACAGAGAGAGAGAGAGAGAGAGAGAGAGAGACAGAGAGACAGAGAGAGAGAGAGAGAGAGAGAGAGAGACACAGAGAGAGAGAGACACAGAGAGAGAGAGAGAGAGAGAGAGAGAGACAGAGAGAGACAGAGATAGACAGACAGAGAGAGAGAGAGAGAGAAAGGGACAATATTTTTTTTCACATTGAGTGACTCAATTTCACGCTCCATTGCCATATCTGGGGCGACGCTCCATGAAAATCGGTTCAAATATGGGATTTCAGTGAAACAGTATTTTGAAAACTCCTGTGATATGTGGCAGTATTACTTTTCTTCTATTTTGAGAGATTAGATCATTATGTGTGCAGACAGAGACAGTAGAGCTGGTAGTACCTGGTTAGTCTCTATAAAGGGGACATCAGGCTACAGACAGAGACAGTAGAGGTGGTAGTACCTGGTTAGTCTCTATAAAGGGGACAGCAGGCTACAGACAGAGTCAGTAGAGGTGGTAGTACCTGGTTAGTCTCTATAAAGGGGACAGCAGGCTGTAGACAGAGACAGTAGAGCTGGTAGTACCTGGTTAGTCTCTATAAAGGGGACAGCAGGCTGTAGACAGAGACAGTAGAGGTGGTAGTACCTGGTTAGTCTCTATAAAGGGGACAGCAGGCTACAAACAGAGACAGTAGAGGTGGTAGTACCTGGTTAGTCTGGTCTCTATAAAGGGGACAGCAGGCTACAGACAGAGATAGTAGAGGTGGTAGTACCTGGTTAGTCTGGTCTCTATAAAGGGGACAGCAGGCTACAGACAGAGACAGTAGAGGTGGTAGTACCTGGTTAGTCTCTATAAAGGGGACAGTAGGCTACAGACTGAGACAGTAGAGGTGGTAGTACCTGGTTAGTCTGGTCTCTATAAAGGGGACAGCAGGCTACAGACAGAGATAGTAGAGGTGGTAGTACCTGGTTAGTCTGGTCTCTATAAAGGGGACAGCAGGCTACAGACAGAGACAGTAGAGGTGGTAGTACCTGGTTAGTCTCTATAAAGGGGACAGTAGGCTACAGACAGAGACAGTAGAGGTGGTAGTACCTGGTTAGTCTGGTCTCTATAAAGGGGACAGCAGGCTGTAGACAGAGTCAGTAGAGGTGGTAGTACCTGGTTAGTCTCTATAAAGGGGACAGCAGGCTACAGACAGAGACAGTAGAGGTGGTAGTACCTGGTTAGTCTCTATAAAGGGGACAGCAGGCTACAGACAGAGTCAGTAGAGGTGGTAGTACCTGGTTAGTCTGGTCTCTATAAAGGGGACATCAGGCTACAGACAGAGTCAGTAGAGGTGGTAGTACCTGGTTAGTCTGGTCCCTATGAAGGGGACAGCAGGCTACAGACAGAGACAGTAGAGGTGGTAGTACCTGGTTAGTCTCTATAAAGGGGACAGCAGGCTACAGACAGAGTCAGTAGAGGTGGTAGTACCTGGTTAGTCTCTATAAAGGGGACAGCAAGCTACAGACAGAGACAGTAGAGGTGGTAGTACCTGGTTAGTCTCTATAAAGGGGACAGCAGGCTACAGACAGAGTCAGTAGAGGTGGTAGTACCTGGTTAGTCTCTATAAAGGGGACAGCAGGCTACAGACAGAGTCAGTAGAGGTGGTAGTACCTGGTTAGTCTCTATAAAGGGGACAGCAGGCTACAGACAGAGTCAGTAGAGGTGGTCGTACCTGGTTAGTCTGGTCTCTATAAAGGGGACAGCAGGCTACAGACAGAGTCAGTAGAGGTGGTATTACCTGGTTAGTCTCTATAAAGGTGACAGCAGGCTACAGACAGAGTCAGTAGAGGTGGTAGTACCTGTTTAATTCTGGTCTCTATAAAGGGGACAGCAAGCTACAGACAGAGACAGTAGAGGTGGTAGTACCTGGTTAGTCTCTATAAAGGGGACAGCAGGCTACAGACAGAGTCAGTAGAGGTGGTAGTACCTGGTTAGTCTGGTCTCTATAAAGGGGACAGCAGGCTACAGACAGAGACAGTAGAGGTGGTAGTACCTGGTTAGTCTGGTCTCTATAAAGGGGACAGCAGGCTACAGACAGAGACAGTAGAGGTGGTAGTACCTGGTTAGTCTGGTCTCTATAAAGGGGACAGCAGGCTACAGACAGAGACAGTAGAGGTGGTAGTACCTGGTTAGTCTCTCTAAAGGGGACAGCAGGCTACAGACAGAGTCAGTAGAGGTGGTAGTACCTGGTTAGTCTGGTATCTATAAAGGGGACAGCAGGCTACAGACAGAGACAGTAGAGGTGGTAGTACCTGGTTAGTCTGGTCTCTATAAAGGGGACAGCAGGCTACAGACAGAGTCAGTAGAGGTGGTAGTACCTGGTTAGTCTGGTCTCTATAAAGGGGACAGCAGGCTACAGACAGAGACAGTAGAGGTGGTAGTACCTGGTTAGTCTGGTCTCTATAAAGGGGACAGCAGGCTACAGACAGAGACAGTAGAGGTGGTAGTACCTGGTTAGTCTGGTCTCTATAAAGGGGACAGCAGGCTACAGACAGAGACAGTAGAGGTGGTAGTACCTGGTTAGTCTGGTCTCTATAAAGGGGACAGCAGGCTACAGACAGAGACAGTAGAGGTGGTAGTACCTGGTTAGTCTGGTCTCTATAAAGGGGACAGCAGGTTACAGACAGAGACAGTAGAGGTGGTAGTACCTGGTTAGTCTGGTCTCTATAAAGGGGACAGCAGGTTATGTTTAACCTTCTGCTGAGGTTACCAGGACTGGGTTATGTTTAACCTTCTGCTGAGGTTACCAGGACAGGGTTATGTTTAACCTTCTGCTGAGGTTACCAGGACTGGGTTATGTTTAACCTTCTGCTGAGGTTACCAGGACTGGGTTATGTTTAACCTTCTGCTGAGGTTAACAGGACAGGGTTATGTTTAACCTTCTGCTGAGGTTACCAGGACTGGGTTATGTTTAACCTTCTGCTGAGGTTACCAGGACTGGGTTATGTTTAACCTTCTGCTGAGGTTACCAGGACTGGGTTATGTTTAACCTTCTGCTGAGGTTACCAGGACTGGGTTATGTTTAACCTTCTGCTGAGGTTACCAGGACTGGGTTATGTTTAACCTTCTGCTGAGGTTAACAGGACTGGGTTATGTTTAACCCTCTGCTGAGGTTACCAGGACTGGGTTATGTTTAACCTTCTGCTGCTGTTACCAGGACTGGGTTATGTTTAACCTTCTGCTGAGGTTACCAGGACTGGGTTATGTTTAACCCTCTGCTGAGGTTACCAGGACTGGGTTATGTTTAACCTTCTGCTGCTGTTACCAGGACTGGGTTATGTTTAACCTTCTGCTGAGGTTACCAGGACTGTAGACGGCAGGATGTATCCCAGCGTCTGGTTGAATATGTGCTAGAGGTGTGGCTGTGTGTGTGTGTGTGTGTGTGTGTGTGTGTGTGTGTGTGTGTGTGTGTGTGTGTGTGTGTGTGTGTGTGTGTGTGTGTGTGTGTGTGTGTGTGTGTGTGTGTGTGTGTGTGTGTGTGCGTGCGTGCGCGTGCGGTCATTAAATAATCATCGAGTGTCTGACTTTGTTAAAATCAGATATGGTGAGGCCTCTTTTTCTCGTGGGTGACATTTTGATCTCTGCTTTGTCATTAGTCAGTGATGTGATGAAATTTACATAGGGGCTAATTCACCTGTCTGCTGACAACATCTTTTTTTTTTTTTTTCCCGGAGACAACCGTCTTTAATATTTAGAGCAGTACTTTCTCCAATGCCCTTCAACTGTACGCTAGCCCTCCTGCCTGCAGTATTAATGTATTCTTAATGGGAGAGACTCTATAAACGAGACCGTGGCTCTTTAACGTGCTCCAGCATAGCTGTTATTCCCACGTTTAGCCATAATAGACTTTATTACCTTTTCAATCATGTTCGGGCCCTGGTGTTAATTGTTCCACGGGCCAAGGACTTTGTTAACTGGGTCCTGATTTTGATTCCCTGGGGTGTTCTCTGTTCAGGTTTCACCGAGACTCGGGGGGGATTCTCCTTCCTCTCTCTCTCTCGTTTAGTTCTGGTTTTAACCAACAACTCTCTGATTGGATTAATGCTGCTGTTCTGTTTCATCTCCTTTCTACTGGGTTTGTTTCTGTGTGTTTGTAGTGTGTAGTGTGTAGCGTGTATTGTCATTACGGGTCTCCTCCGTGTATTGTCATTACGGGTCTCGTCCTGTGTGTTGTCATTACGGGTCTCCTCCGTGTATTGTCATTACGGGTCTCCTCCGTGTATTGTCATTACGGGTCTCCTCCGTGTATTGTCATTACGGGTCTCCTCCGTGTATTGTCATTACGGGTCTCGTCCTGTGTATTGTCATTACGGGTCTCGTCCCGTGTATTGTTATTACCCGTGTATTGTCATTACGGGTCTCGTCCGTGTATCCCGGGTCTCCTCCGTGTATTGTCATTACGGGTCTCGTCCTGTGTATTGTCATTACGGGTCTCGTCCCGTGTATTGTTATTACGGGTCTCGTCCCGTGTATTGTCATCCGTGTATCGTTACGGGTCTCGTCCCGTGTATCGTCATTACGGGTCTCCTCCGTGTATTGTCATTACGGGTCTCGTCCTGTGTATTGTCATTACGGGTCTCGTCCCGTGTATCGTTATTACGGGTCTCGTCCCGTGTATCGTTATTACGGGTCTCGTCCCGTGTATCGTTATTACGGGTCTCGTCCTGTGTATTGTCATTACGGGTCTCGTCCCGTGTATTGTCATTACGGGTCTCGTCCCGTGTATTGGGTACTCGATACTATGGATCTCGTCCCGTGTATTCATTAGAGGTTTCACCTCTTTCTTTTGTTTGGGTTACATCCCTGTGTTTTTGTATACATTTCTGGCTTCGTCCCCCTGCCTTTTCAGGTCACGTTGTATTTTAGGGTGGAGTATAAAAACCCCCCATGATGCATTCCTGCGCCTGTCTCCAATCATTTATACAACGTGACAACATGTAGTCAACTATTACTTCAATACATTCCTAAAAAAAATAAACATACTTTTTCATCCTATTAATTTTCCCTGACACCCAAAAAGTACCCTTAACATTTTTAATGCTTAGCAGAACAGGAACATGGTCCAATTCCAGCATTTATCTGGAGAACATCCCTGGTCATTCCCGCTGCCTCACATTTATCTGGAGAACATCCCTGGTCATTCCTGCTGCCTCACATTTATCTGGAGAACATCC
This sequence comes from Oncorhynchus nerka, assembly GCF_034236695.1. Taxonomy (NCBI): domain Eukaryota; kingdom Metazoa; phylum Chordata; class Actinopteri; order Salmoniformes; family Salmonidae; genus Oncorhynchus; species Oncorhynchus nerka. The sequence goes on from NC_088397.1 coordinate 5,185,024, forward strand.
CTGGTCATTCCTGCTGCCTCACATTTATCTGGAGAACATCCCTGGTCATTCCTGCTGCCTCACATTTATCTGGAGAACATCCCTGGTCCTTCCTGCTGCCTCACATTTATCTGGAGAACATCCCTGGTCATTCCTGCAGCCTCACAAAACGCAAATGCTTTGTTTCTACATTTTGTGTTGGAGTGCGACGCTGGATATCAGGCAATGTAAAACAAAACAAAAATAAATGGTGAAATCTGGTTTGTTTAATATAAGGAATTTGAAATGATTTACTCTTGTACATTTAACTTTTGATATTTGAGTATATTTGAGTAATTACATTTCCTTTTGATATATTTAAAAGCAAATACTTTTACTATATTATGTGTGTGTGTGTGTGTGTGTGTGTGTGTGTGTGTGTGTGTGTGTGTGTGTGTGTGTGTGTGTGTGTGTGTGTGTGTGTGTGTGTGTGTGTGTGTGTGTGTGTGTGTGTGTGTGTGTGTGTTTGTAGTGTAGTGTTGTGTGTGTGGGTGGTGTGCAATGTGTAATGTGTAGTGTGTAATGCGCAGTGCGTGTGTGTGTGGTGTGCAGTGAGTAGTGTGCAGTGTGTGTGTGCAGTGTGTAGTGTGCAATGCGTGGTGTGGTGTGCAGGGTGTGTGTGTGTGTGTGTGTGTGTGTGTGTGTGTGTGTGTGTGTGTGCAGTGTGTGTGGTGTGGCTTGCAGTGTGCAGTGCGCAGTGTGTGTGTGCAGTGTGTAGTGTGCAATGCGTGCTGTAATGTGCAGGGTGTGTGTGTAGTGTGTAGTGTGTAGTGTGCAATGCGTGGTGTGGTGTGCATGGTGTGTGTGTGTGTGTGCGCGCGCACGCACACGCGTGTTTATGTCTGTGTTCGCCATGCATCCCCCTCCACATAATATTTTCTAATATTGATTTAATTAGATTTTCCAGCTATTATACACCCCCTTGGTTCTCCTCCATATTAGTCACATCTGTTACATCATTATAGTCCATTATCAGAGACAATTATACCATAAACAGCACAGACAAATATCACCAGAGATAATCTGTTTCTGGATAGCAAAGAAATTACTGTTGATGACATGACCTCTTTGTGTGGACATCATGTCTAGATGTTGTAATGTTGTTGAGATGATCTCTGGGTGTGGACATCTTGTCTAGATGATGTAATGTTGTTGAGATGATCTCTGGGTGTGGACATCTTGTCTAGATATTGTAATGTTGTTGAGATGATCTCTGGCTGTGGACATCATGTCTAGATGTTGTAATGTTGTTGAGATGATCTCTGGGTGTGGACATCTTGTCTAGATGATGTAATGTTGTTGAGATGATCTCTGGGTGTGGACATCATGTCTAGATGTTGAGATGATCTCTGGGTGTGGACATCTTGTCTAGATATTGTAATGTTGTTGAGATGATCTCTGGCTGTGGACATCTTGTCTAGATGATGTAATGTTGTTGAGATGATCTCTGGATGTGGACATCTTGTCTAGATGATGTAATGTTGTTGAGATGATCTCTGGGTGTGGACATCATAATCTAGATGTTGAGATGATCTCTGGGTGTGGACATCTTGTCTAGATATTGTAATGTTGTTGAGATGATCTCTGGGTGTGGACATCATGTCTAGATGTTGTAATGTATACCATTAATCATAACAGTCTGTAATCAAGGGAAGGGATGTAGCTCTCAATGCCAATGCACCTACCAGATTCCCTATATAGTGCACTACTTTTGACCAGGGCCCATAGAGCTGTTGTTCAACACCAGTCTCAACATCAACTGTGAAGAGGAGACTCCGGGATGCTGGAGATCTAGACAGAGTTGCAAAGAAAAAGCCATATCTCAGAATGGCCAATAAAAATAGATTAAAACGGGCAACAGAACACAGATGCTGGACAGAGGAATTCTGCCTAGAAGGCCAGCAGTCCGGAGTCGCCTCTTCTTCTGTTGACGTGGAGACTGGCATTTTGCGGGTTCTATTTAATGAAGCTGCCAGTTGAGGACTTGTGAGGTGTCTGTACTCAAACTAGACACTCTAATGTACTTGTCCTCTTGCTCAGTTGTGCACCAGGGCCTCCCACACCTCTTTCTATTCTGGTTAGAGCCAGTTTGCGCTGTTCTGTGAAGGGAGCAGTACACAGCGTTGTACGAGATCTTCAGTTTCTTGGCAATTTCTCGCATGGAATAGCTTAATTTCTCAGAACAAGAATAGACTGACAAGTTTCAGAAGAAAGGCATTTGTTCCTGGCCATTTTGAGCCTGTAACCGAACTCACAAATGCTCCAGATACTAAACTAGTCTAAAGAAGGCCAGTTTTATTGCTTTATTGGACAACCGTTTTCAGCTGTGAAAAACAGAATTGCAAAAGGGTTGTCTAATGATCAATTAGAACGCGCCATTGGAACAGAGGAGTGATGGTTGCTGATAATGGGCCTCTGTTATATGTATATAATCTGTCGTTTCCAGTTTACGTACAGGGTGCAGCTGCAACGCTTCCTGGGGTTCACCAACTCTTATCACAGCTTTATCCGGAGTTACAGCACCCTGGCCTCCCCCCTGTCTGCACTCACCTCTACCAAGGTTCCGTTCACATGGTCCTCTGTCGCTGACCGGGCGTTCCCGGGACCTTAAACACTGCTTCACCACTGCTCCTATCCTGGTTCATCCTGATCCGTCCCGTCAGTTCGTGGTGGAGTGGAGGCTGTTCTGTCCCAACGTTCTGCCCTGGACCTTAAAGCTGCAACCCTGCGCCTTCTTCTCCCACCGTCTCAACTCCACAGAGAGGTACAACGCTGTGGAGAAGCTTCTCGCGGTGAAGATGACATTGGAGGAATTGAGGCAGTGGCTGGAAGTGGCGGAACATCCGTTCATTGTGTGGACCGACCACAAAAACCTGGAGCAACTGGGCACCGCCATGCGCCTCAACTCCAGGCAAGAGAGATGGGCTTTCCTGTTTACCCAGTTCAACTTCCCCCTCTATTACAGGCCGGGATCCAAGAACGTCAAACCAGATGCCCTGTCTCACCCCTATAACACCACGGTTACCACCCCGGAGCCTGAGACCATCCTTCCCACTTAGTCCCTAGCGACGGCACTCAGCTGGGGTATAGGGAAACAGGTCCGGGAGGTGCAGCAGTCCCAGCCGAACCGTGGGCGGGGGCAGATACCCGGATGTTTGTGCCTGATGCTGTCCACACCGCGGTTTCTGGAGTGGGCCCATTCCTGTCACCCGGGCTCTCGTCAGACCCTGGCCTTCGTGCGACAACGCTTTTGGTGGCCTACCACCCTAGGACACTGTATACCACCCCAGGACACTCTATACTATGGTTCCAGATGTTGCCGCGTTTGTTGCTGCCTGCCCGGTCTGCACACAGAAAAAGACACCTCAGCTCCGACTGGCCCCATATATCCCTGGATTTAGTCAAGGGTCTCCCCCGTCTGAGGGCAACACTGCCATCCTGGCTATGGTCGACCGGTTTTCCAAAGCCGCCCACTTCATTCCTCTCCCCAAACTACATTCCTCTCCCTAAACTACTTATGGTGCAGAACGTATTTCGGATCCACGTACTCCCGGTGGACATCGTCTCCGACCGGGGTCCAACGTTCTCATTCTGGTTCTGGAAGGCATTCTACACGCTCTTTGGGACTTCGGCCAGCCTGTCCTCCAGATTCCACACCCAGTCTAACGGCCAGTCGGAGCGAGCCAAACAGGACTCTGCTCTGCCTACGCCAATCCTACCACCTGGAGTCAGCAACTGGTATGGGTTGAGAACGCTCACAACACCCTTCCTTGCTCTGCCACGGGTCTCTCGCCCTTTGAGTGTTCCTTGAGATATCAGCCTCCCTTCTTCCCTGAGCAAGAGGAGGAAGTCAGCAATCCCTCTGCTCAGATGTTCATCCGCCGCTGTCGCCATACCTGGAAGAGAGCCCGGGCCGCTCTGTTGAAGACCACTTCCAGATATAGGCAACAAGCAGATCACCACCGGACCCCGGCTCCACCCTATTGGCTCGGGCAGAGGGTATGGCTCTCCACCCGGGACATGCCCCTCCGGGTGGAGTCCCATAAACTTTCCCAATTTCATCTGCCCGTTCACCATCTCTAGAGTCATTAGCCCCACTGCTGTTCATCTTTTGTTACCCCGTACCCTCGGTATTCACCCTACGTTCCACGTGTCTAGGATTAAGCAAGTGTTTCACAGCCCTTTGTCTTCTGTTTCCAGGTCCACCCTTCCTCTCCGTGTCATCGATGGCCATTCAACATACACGGTGAGACAACTCTTGAGTGTTCGACCACGGTGCAGGGGTCTCCAGTACCTGGTTGACTGGGAGGGTTATGGCCCGGAGGAAAGGTGCTGTTTCCCCGCTAGAGACATCCTGGACCCGGCCCTCATCGCCGACTTCCTCCGCCGGTACCCCGGTCAACCAGGTATGCGCCCAGGTAGGATGCCCGGTTGTGCCCCTAGAGAGGGGGGGGGGTACTGTCACACCCTGATCTGTTTCACCTGTCATTGTGATTGACTCCACCCCCCCAGGTGTCACTCATCTTCCCTATTAACCCCTGTGTTTTTATACCTGTGTTCTCTGTTGGTCTGTTGCCAGTTCGTCTTGTTTGTCAAGTCAACCCGTGTTTTTGTGTTCTTTTCCCAGTCTTTCTTTTTCTCGCCCTCCTGGTTTTGAACCTTGCCTGACCTGACTCTGAGTCCGCGTGCCTGACTACTCTGCCTGCCCCTGAGCCTGAGCCTGCCTGCCGACCTGTACCTTTGCCCCACCTCTGGTTTACTGACCCCTGCCTGCCTTGACCTGTCTGTCTACTGCCCCTGTTTGGATTATTAAACCATCGTTAATTCGATGTTGTTGCATCTGGGTCTTACCTTCATACCTGATAGATACAGGGAAGAGATATATACCAGATACAGGGAAGAGATATATACCAGATACAGGGGAGAGGTATATATATACCAGATACAGGGAAGAGGTATATATATACCAGATACAGGGGAGAGGTATATACCAGATACAGGGAAGAGGTGTATACAGTGCCTTGCGAAAGTATTCGGCCCCCTTGAACTTTGCGACCTTTTGCCACATTTCAGGCTTCAAACATAAAGATATAAAACTGTATTTTTTTGTGAAGAATCAACAACAAGTGGGACACAATCATGAAGTGGAACGACATTTATTGGATATTTCAAACTTTTTTAACAAATCAAAAACTGAAAAATTGGGCGTGCAAAATTATTCAGCCCCTTTATTTTCAGTGCAGCAAACTCTCTCCAGAAGTTCAGTGAGGATCTCTAAATGATCCAATGTTGACCTAAATGACTAATGATGATAAATACAATCCACCTGTGTGTAATCAAGTCTCCGTATAAATGCACCTGCACTGTGATAGTCTCAGAGGTCCGAATGGATAATGAATGGACTGTTGATTTTCATGCTGTCAAGGCACTGTACCAGATACAGGGGAGAAGTATATATATACCAGATACAGGGGAGAGGTATATACCAGATACAGGGAAGAGGTGTATACCAGATACAGGGGAGAGGTATATATATACCAGATACAGGGGAGAGGTGTATACCAGATACAGGGAAGAGGTATATACCAGATACAGGGAAGAGGAATATACCAGATACAGGGGAGAGATATATACCAGATACAGGGAAGAGATATATACCAGATACAGGGAAGAGGTGTATACCAGATACAGGGAAGAGGTATATACCAGATACAGGGGAGAGGTATATACCAGAATGGACAGGGAAGAGATATATATATACCAGATACAGGGAAGAGGATTTATATACCAGATACAGGGGAGAGGATTTAACTATACCAGATACAGGGAAGAGGTGTATATATACCAGATACAAAAGACTGTTGATTTAACTCCATGCTGTCATTAGAATGACTTTTGAATGGACTGTTGATTTAACATGGGATGGACTGTTGATTTAACTCCATGCTGAATGAATGGACTGTTGATTTAACTCCATGCTTAGAATGTCATTAGAATGAATGGACTGTTGATTTAACTCCATGCTGTCATTAGAATGAATGGACTGTTGATTTAACTCCATGCTGTCATTAGAATGAATGGACTGTTGATTTAACTCCATGCTGTCATTAGAATGAATGGACTGTTGATTTAACTCCATGCTGTCATTAGAATGAATGGATTAGAATGATTTAACTCCATGCTGTCATTACTGAAGGTTTTTGACTCCTCCCATGTCTTTTCTTTAAGGCCAGTTGAAGTTTAACAAATATATCCCATAATGCCCTTGATATAATCGACTTCTAATGGACACAGACAGTTGGGGTGATTTCAGGTACATTGTGTTATCTATCTAACTCCCCTCTACATAAAAGAGCATGTTCACAGTATTTGGACTATGGCCTCTGGGATGTTTAACATGTTTACGCTACCAAATACAAAGAAACACTATTTTTTTTAATCAAAAGGAATAAGAAATGTATCAAATACCCTTGAATTCAGTCACAGGCAATGAACATCTTCTTAATCATTGAAATGGAAAAAGATGACATGATATATCATAACCAACCCAAAACCGCTCTAGCAAGGAGCAGAAGAGGTGAGTCATTTAGTTTGATTTTAAGATTAAACTACCACCTCAGGACAGATGGCATTGCATTCCGAAAGGTCATTTGGAAACAGCATAGTTTGATTCCAGTGTTCTCGTGTACTAGTTTTACCTTAGCCTGGTCCCAGATTGGTTTGTGTGCCCCTGCTTTGAAGCAGGCTGTAGTTCTACGCTATACTTAACCAGTCTATAGATTAGACTCTCATGGCTTTGAACCAGGCTGTAGTTCTACTCTGTACTTAACCAGTCTATAGATAAGACTCTCTTGGCTTTGAAGCAGGCTGTAGTTCTACTCTGTACTTAACCAGTCTATAGATAAGACTCTCTTGGCTTTGAACCAGGCTGTAGTTCTACTCTGTACTTAACCAGTCTATAGATAAGAATCTCTTGGCTTTGAACCAGGCTGTAGTTCTACTCTGTACTTAACCAGTCTATAGATAAGACTCTCTTGGCTTTGAACCAGGCTGTAGTTCTACCCTATTAAGCAGTCTGTTGATAAGAGACCTCTCCTCTCTCTCTTGGCTTTGAACCAGGCTGTAGTTCTATCCTATTAAGCAGTCTGTTGATAAGAGTCCTCTCCTCTCTCTCTTGGCTTTGAACCAGGCTGTAGTTCTATCCTATTAAGCAGTCTGTTGATAAGAGTCCTCTCCTCTCTCTCTTGGCTTTGAACCAGGCTGTAGTTCTATCCTATTAAGCAGTCTGTTGATAAGAGACCTCTCCTCTCTCTCTTGGCTTTGAACCAGGCTGTAGTTCTATCCTATTAAGCAGTCTGTTGATAAGAGTCCTCTCCTCTCTCTCTTGGCTTTGAACCAGGCTGTAGTTCTACACTATTAAGCAGTCTGTTGATAAGAGACCTCTCCTCTTCTCCTCCTAATAGTAAGTCACTGTCTCCGTCTCAAATGGCTGCCATTGGAATGCAGCCCCCGGATTCTCCATGTCATTTGAATGTATCACACCATTTTTATAATGACCTCTAATTAACTCTGATCCATTTAGGACATTATTAGCAGAAAGGGAAACGATGGCTTCGTCCTCTAAACTAAAGAGTTGGGAGACCAGCAGCTCGCTATCCCGAGCACCAAGCAAAGCACTATAACGTCTTTGATGTCAGTTCAAAATGTCAGGGATTACACTTTTAGAACTATTTCTAGTGAGTTCAAATGAGATGAAACAAATGGTTGAATGACCTTTAAACTTTGAGATTGACTTATAGTGGGTGCCACTACCGCATCAGAGAGTAGTACATGTCCCACAATGCAGCATCAATCCTACCCATCTCTTCAACACTGATCCACAGGCCTCACAGATTAGAGTCGATCCGTCAGGCTCCAGTAAATGCTGCACAAGCACACTAAAATGGATTTTCATCAACATTGAAGAGGGGTTCAAACACACTTTGGGTAACAACGAAGAGCTTCCATCCCACAGGAGACATACATCCTGTTATACCACCAGACAGGAGACATACATCCTGTTATACTACCAGACAGGAGACATACATCCTGTTATACTACCAGACAGGAGACATACATCCTGTTATACTACCAGACATACATCCTGTCATACTACCAGACAGGAGACATACATCCTGTTATACCACCAGACAGGAGACATACATCCTGTTATACTACCAGACAGGAGACATACATCCTGTTATACTACCAGACAGGAGACATACATCCTGTTATACTACCAGACATACATCCTGTCATACTACCAGACAGGAGACATACATCCTGTTATACCACCAGACAGGAGACATACATCCTGTTATACTACCAGACAGGAGACATACATCCTGTTATAATACCAGACAGGAGACATACATCCTGTTATACTACCAGACAGGAGACATACATCCTGTTATACTACCAGACAGGAGACATACATCCTGTTATACTACCAGACAGGAGACATACATTGTCACGGTCGTCCTCCTCTTCATCTGAAGAGGAGAGGCGAGAAGGATCGGAGGACCAATATGCAGCGTGATATGTGTTCATGTTGAATGTTTAATAAAGAAAGAACTGAACACTGAAACACTATACAAAAATAGTAAACAAAATAACAACCGTGACGCTTATGTGAGCTGCGCTGAAACAAGCTATCAACATAGACAATCACCCAAAAAACAAACAGTGCAACCCAGGCTACCTAAGTATGATTCTCAATCAGAGACAACTAATGACACCTGCCTCTGATTGAGAACCATACTAGGCCAAAACATAGAAATACCCAAATCATAGAAAAACAAACATAGACTGCCCACCCAACTCACGCCCTGACCATACTAACTAAATACAAAACACAGGAAAATAAAGGTCAGAACGTGACATACATCCTGTTATACTACCAGACATACTTCCTGTTATACCACTAGACAGGAGACATGCATCCTGTTATACCACCAGACAGGAGACATACATCCTGTTATACTACCAGACAGGAGACATACATCCTGTTATACCACCAGACAGGATACATACATCCTGTTATACTACCAGACATACATCCTGTTATACTACCAGACATACATCCTGTTATACCACCAGACAGGAGACATACATCCTGTTATACTACCAGACAGGAGACATAAATCCTGTTATCCTCCCAGACATACATCCTGTCATACTACCAGACATACATCCTGTTATACCACCAGACAGGAGACATACATCCTGTTATACCACCAGACAGGAGACATACATCCTGTTATACTACCAGACATACATCCTGTTATACTACCAGACATACATCCTGTTATACTACCAGACAGGAGACATACATCCTGTTATACCACCAGACAGGAGACATACATCCTGTTATACTACCAGACAGGAGACATACCATCCTGTTATACTACCAGACAGGAGACATACATCCTGTTATACTACCAGACATACATCCTGTTATACTACCAGGGAGACATACAGACAGGAGACATACATCCTGTTATACCACCAGACAGGAGACATACATCCTGTTATACCACCAGACAGGAGACAAACATCCTGTTATACCACCAGACAGGTTAGACATACATCCTGTTATACTACCAGACAGGAGACATACATCCTGTTATACTACCAGACAGGAGACATACATCCTGTTATACTACCAGACATACATCCTGTTATACTACCAGACAAACATCCTGTTATACTACCAGACAGGAGACATACATCCTGTTATACTACCAGACAAACATCCTGTTATACTACCAGACAGGAGACATACATCCTGTTATACCACCAGACAGGAAACATACATCCTGTTATACTACCAGACAGGAGACATACATCCTGTTATACTACCAGACAGGAGACATACATCCTGTTATACTACCAGACAGGAGACATACATCCTGTTATACTACCAGACAGGAGACATACATCCCGTTATACTACCAGACATACATCCTGTTATACTACCAGACATACATCCTGTTATACCACCAGACAGGAGACATACATCCTGTTATACCACCAGACAGGAGACATACATCCCGTTATACTACCAGACATACATCCTGTTATACTACCAGACAGGTTACATCCTGTTATACTACCAGACAGGAGACATACATCCTACCAGACAGGAGTTATACTACCAGACAGGAGACATACATCCTGTTATACTACCAGACAGGAGACATACATCCTGTTATACTACCAGACATACATCCTGTTATACTACCAGACATACATCCTGTTATACCACCAGACAGGAGACATACATCCTGTTATACTACCAGACAGGAGACATACATCCTGTTATACTACCAGACAGGAGACATACATCCTGTTATTCTACCAGACAGGAGACATACATCCTGTTATACTACCAGACATACATCCTGTTATACTACCAGACATACATCCTGTTATACTACCAGACAGGAGACATACATCCTGTTATACTACCAGACAGGAGACATACATCCTGTTATACTACCAGACAGGAGACCAGACAGGAGACAAACATCCTGTTATACTACCAGACATACATCCTGTTATACTACCAGACAGGAGACATACATCCTGTTATACTACCAGACAGGAGACATACATCCTGTTATACCACCAGACATACATCCTGTTATACTACCAGACAGGAGACATACATCCTGTTATTACTACCAGACAGGAGACATACATCCTGTTATACTACCAGACATACATCATGTTATACTACCAGACATACATCATGTTATACTACCAGACATACATCCTGTTATACTACCAGACAGGAGACATACATCCTGTTATACTACCAGACAGGAGACATACATCCTGTTATACCACCAGACATACATCCTGTATTACTACCAGACAGGAGACATACATCCTGTATTACTACCAGACAGGAGACATACATCCTGTTATACTACCAGACATACATCCTGTTATACTACCAGACATACATCCTGTTATACCACCAGACAGGAGACATACATCCTGTTATACTACCAGACAGGAGACATACATCCTGTTATACTACCAGACAGGAGACATACATCCTGTTATTCTACCAGACAGGAGACATACATCCTGTTATACTACCAGACATACATCCTGTTATACTACCAGACATACATCCTGTTATACCACCAGACAGGAGACATACATCCTGTTATACCACCAGACAGGAGACAAACATCCCACCAGACATACATCCTGTTATACCACCAGACAGGAGACATACATCCTGTTATACTACCAGACAGGAGACATACATCCTGTTATACCACCAGACATACATCCTTTATTACTACCAGACAGGAGACATACATCCTGTATTACTACCAGACAGGAGACATACATCCTGTTATACTACCAGACATACATCATGTTATACTACCAGACATACATCATGTTATACTACCAGACATACATCCTGTTATACTACCAGACAGGAGACATACATCCTGTTATACTACCAGACAGGAGACATACATCCTGTTATACTACCAGACATACATCCTGTTATACTACCAGACAGGAGACATACATCCTGTTATACTACCAGACAGGAGACATACATCCTGTTATACTACCAGACATACATCCTGTTATACTACCAGACAGGAGACATACATCCTGTTATACTACCAGACAGGAGACATACATCCTGTTATACTACCAGACATACATCCTGTTATACTACCAGACATACATCCTGTTATACTACCAGACATACATCCTGTTATACTACCAGACAGGAGACATACATCCTGTTATACTACCAGACAGGAGACATACATCCTGTTATACTACCAGACATACATCCTGTTATTACTACCATCCTGATACAGGAGACATACATCCTGTTATACTACCAGACAGGAGACATACATCCTGTTATACTACCAGACATACATCCTGTTATACTACCAGACAGGAGACATACATCCTGTTATACTACCAGACAGGTTAGACATACATCCTGTTATACTAGACAGGAGACATCCTGACAGACAGGAGACATACATCCTGTTATACCACCAGACATACATCCTGTTATACTACCAGACAGGAGACATACATCCTGTTATACCACCAGACAGGAGACATACATCCTGTTATACCACCAGACATACATCCTGTTATACTACCAGACAGGAGACATACATCCTGTTATACTACCAGACAGGAGAAATACATCCTGTTATACTACCAGACATACATCCTGTATTACTACCAGACATACATCCTGTTATACTACCAGACATACATCCTGTTATACTACCAGACATACATCCTGTATTACTACCAGACATACATCCTGTTATACTACCAGACATACATCCTGTTATACCACCAGACAGGAGACATACATCCTGTTATACCACCAGACAGGAGACATACATCCTGTTATACCACCAGACAGGAGACATACATCCTGTTATACCACCAGACAGGAGACATACATCCTGTTATACTACCAGACAGGAGACATACATCCTGTTATACCACCAGACAGGAGACATACATCCTGTTATACTACCAGACATACATCCTGTTATACTACCAGACATACATCCTGTTATACTACCAGACATACATCCTGTTATACTACCAGACATACATCCTGTTATACCACCAGACAGGAGACATACATCCTGTTATACCACCAGACAGGAGACATACATCCTGTTATACTACCAGACAGGAGACATACATCCTGTTATACTACCAGACATACATCCTGTTATACTACCAGACAGGAGACATACATCCTGTTATACCACCAGACATACATCCTGTTATACTACCAGACAGGAGACATACATCCTGTTATACCACCAGACAGGAGACATACATCCTGTTATACTACCAGACAGGAGACATACATCCTGTTATACCACCAGACAGGAGACATACATCCTGTTATACTACCAGACAGGAGACATACATCCTGTTATACTACCAGACAGGAGACATACATCCTGTTATACCACCAGACAGGAGACATACATCCTGTTATACTACCAGACAAACATCCTGTTATCCTCCCAGACAGGAAACAAACATCCTGTTATCCTCCCAGACAGGAGACATGCATCCTTTAACATCACAGAAAGACTGTTATTGGAAAGTGGTTGTGGGAATAAAGTAGAAGGGTGGATCTGGGAGACAGTTTTAAAACAGTTTAACCAGAGAAGTCGGATACTCGCTTAAAATGTACGTTTCTCGATAGACAACCCTCCTCCCTCAGCACAAGCTAAATGGAACACTTCCATTAGGTTTAAAGGGTGTACATTTCAGTGGCGGAGTGAGATGGGTCTCCTCCCATGTGTGTGGGTGTCTCCTCCCCTGTCTCCTCCCATGTGTTTTCCCCTGTCTCCTCCCCCTGTGCTTTTCTCCCTCTGAAATCCCTCTCTCCCCTGTCTCCTCCCCTGTCTCCTCCCCTCCCATGAGACCCATCTCCTCCCCTGTCTCCTCCCCTGTCTGTCTCCCCATGTCTCCTCCCATGTCTCCCATGTCTCCCCTCCCATGTCTGTCCCTCCCCCCTGTCTCCTCCCCTGTCTCCTCCCATGTCTCCTCCCCTGTCTCCTCCCATCCCCTCTCCCCTGTCTCTCCCCTGTCTCCTCCCCTGTCTCCTCCCCTGTCTCCCCCTGTCTCCTCCCTCTCCCCTGTCTCTCCCCCTGTCTCCTCCCCTGTCTCTCCCCCCTGTCTGTCTCCTCCCTCCCCAGTCTCTCCCCTGTCTCCTCCCTCCTGTCTCCTCCCATGTCTCTCCCATGTCTCTCCCCTGTCTCTCCCATGTCCTCCCTCCCCAGTCTCTCCCCTGTCTCCTCCCCCTGTCTCCTCCCCTGTCTCCCTGTCTCCTCCCCTGTCTCCCCCCTGTCTCCTCCCATGTCTCCCCTGTCCCTCCCTGTCTCCTCCCCTGTCTCCTCCCCCTCTGTCTCCTCCCATGTCTCCTCCCCTGTCTCCTCCCCTGTCTGTCTCCTCCCATGTCTCCTTCCCTGTCTCTCCCCTGTCTCCTCCCCTGTCTGTCTCCTCCCCTGTCTCCTCCCCAGTCTCTCCTCTCCTCCCCTGTCTCCCCCTGTCTCCTCCCATGTCTCCTCCTCCTGTCTCCTCCCATGTTCTCTCCCCCTCTCTCCTCCCATGTCTCCTCCCCTGTCTCCTCCCCTGTCTCCTCCCCTGTCTCCTCCCCTGTCTCCCCCTGTCTCCTCCCCTGTCTCCTCCCCTGTCTCCTCCCCTCCTCCCCTGTCTCCCCCCCCCTGTCTCCTCCCCCTGTCTCCCCCCCCTGTCTCCTCCCCTGTCTCCTCCCATGTCTCCTCCCCCTGTCTCCTCCCCTCCCCCTGTCTCCTCCCATGTCTCCCTGTCTCCCCCCAGTCTCCTCCCTGTCTCCCCTGTCCCCCTGTCTCCCCTGTCTCCCCTGTCTCTCCCATGTCTCCTCCCCCCAGTCTCTCCCCTGTCTCCTCCCCCCTGTCTCCTCCCCTCCTCCCCTGTCTCCTCTCCCTGTCTCTCCCATGTATCCCATGTCTCCCCCCTGTCTCTCCCCTCCCCCCCTGTCTCCTCCCCTGTCTCCTCCCCTGTCTCCTCCCCTGTCTCCTCCCCTGTCTCCTCCCTGTCTCCTCCCCTGTCTCCTCCCATGTCTCCTCCCCTGTCTCCTCCCCTGTCTCCTCCCCCTGTGTCTCCTCCCCCTGTCTCCTCCCCCTGTCTCCTCCCATGTCTCCTTCCCCTGTGTCTCCTCCCCCTGTCTCCTCCCCTGTCTCCCCCCTGTCTCCTCCCCTGTCTCCTCCCCCCCTGTCTCCTCCCCTGTCTCCTTCCCCTGTCTGTCTCCTCCCCTGTCTCCTCCCCCTGTCTCCTCCCCCTGTCTCTCCCCCCCCTGTCTCCTCCCCTGTCTCCTCCCATGTCTCCTCCTCATGTCTCCCCTGTCTCCTCCCATCCCCTCCCCTCTCCTCCCATGTCTCCTCCCCCCTGTCTCCTCCCCTCCCCTGTCTCCTCCCCTGTCTCCTCCCATGTCTCCTCCCTCCTGTCCCATCCCCATGTCTCCTCCCCTGTCTCCTCCCATGTCTCCCCCTGTCTCCTCCCATGTCTCCTCCCTTTCTCCTCCCCAGTCTCTCCCCCCATGTCTCCTGTCTCCTCCCTGTCCCCCTGTCTCCTCCCATGTCTCCCCCATGTCTCCTCCCCTGTCTCTCCCCTGTCTCCTCCTGTCTCCTCCCCCCTGTCTCCTCCCCCTGTCCCTCCAATGTCTCCTCCCATGTCTCTCCTCTGTCTCTCCCCCTGTCTCTCTCCTCCCCTGTCTCCCCCTGTCCCCCCTGTCTCCTCCCCTGTCTCCTCCCCTGTCTCCTCCCCTGTCTCCTCCCTCTCCTCCCCTGTCTCCTCCCCTGTCTCCTCCCCCCTGTCTCCTCCCCTGTCTCCTCCCCTCTCCCCTGTCTCCTCCCCCTGTCTCTCCCCCCTGTCTCCCCCTGTCTCCTCCCCTCTCCCATGTCTCCCCTCTCCTCCCCCGTCTCTGTCTCCTCCTCCTGTCTCCTCCCCTGTCTCCTCCCCTGTCTCCTCCCCTGTCTGTCTCCTCCCCTGTCTCCTCCCCTGTCTCCTCCCCCCCTGTCTCCTCCCATGTCTCCTCCCTCTCTCTCCCCATGTCTCCTCCCATGTCTCCTCCCCCCCTGTCTCCTCCCCTGTCTCTCCCCCCTGTCTCTCCCCTGTCTCTCCCCTGTCTGTCTCCTCCCCTGTCTCCCCCTCCCTGTCTCTCCCCTGTCTCCTCCCCTGTCTCCTCCCCTGTCTCCTCCCCTGTCTCTCCCCTGTCTCCTCCCCCCTGTCTCCTCCCAATGTCTCCTCCCCTGTCTCCTCCCCAGTCTCCTCCGCTGTCTATCCCCTGTCTCCTCCAATGTCTCCTCCCCCCTGTCTCCTCCCCTGTCTCCTCCCCCTGTCTCCTCCCCTGTCTCCTCCAATGTCTCCTCCCATGTCTCCTCCCCAGCCTCTCCCCTGTCTCCTCCCCTAAATAAGCCCAGTTTAACTCCCCCCCCTCCCCACACACACACACACACACACACACACACACACACACAATGTTGTGTATTTCCATAACCTTCCTCTGTCAGCTGAGAACTAGCAGAGGCTATAAATATGGCCGACGGGCTGGTAACACAGCTATATATCCTGGATCAAATATACAAATGTGTTTCATGGAGGTCAACAACCAGCCGTCCGTTTCCCGGCTCAGAGCGCCGGAACATAACTTTCCCTCAAGGTTATTTCCCTTTTGCTCACTGTGTTAGTGAAACCTGTTTAAAAGGCTGGCCAAATTATTTACTCTCATTCCTGACACTATTCATGTCTCCTTTTTTTCTGGGAGAGAGAGAGAGGGGGGGGGGGTGTCTAGCTACCATCACCTCTCTTTCTGTGTCTGTCTCTCTCACTATTTCTCCCTCTCTCTCTCCCTCTCTGCGTCTCTTTCTTTCTCTCTCTCAATTCAATGTGACATCACAGCAGCAAGATGTGTGACCTGTTGCCACAAGAAAAGGTCAACCAGTGAAGAACAAACACCATTGTAAATATAACCCATATTTATGCTTGTTTATTTTCCCTTTTGTACATTAACCAATTGTACATTGTTACAACACAATATCTTTTGTGAAGGGGCCTTTTTCGAACATTTGCTAAAAACCTGTATGCTACCCAGCCAGCATAGATGTTATCTGCAAATGATAACATATCTCCAATGCGTCTCCACGGCCCAGTGTGTCCTGTTCCTGCTCATCGCATTCACCCTGACGTGCATGTCTCCAGCCCGGTACCACCAGTACTGGCACCATGCACCAGGCCTCCAGTGCGCTTCCAGAGTCCAGTACGTCCTGTTCCTCCTCCCCGCACCTGCCCTGAGGTGAGTGTCTCCAGCCCGGTACCACCAGTGCCGGCACCATGCACCAGGCCTCCAGTGCGCTCCCAGAGTCCAGTACGTCCTGTTCCTCCTCCCCGCACCTGCCCTGAAGTGAGTATCTCCAGCCCAGTACCACCAGTGCCGGCACCATGCACCAGGTATCCAGTGCGACTCGGCAGTCCAGAGCTTTCTGCGACAGTACCCAGTCCAGAGCTTCCGGAGACAGTACCCAGTCCAGAGCTTCCGGAGACAGTACCCAGTCCAGAGCTTCTAGCGACAGTACCCAGTCCAGAGCTTTCTGCGACAGTACCCAATCCAGAGCTTCTAGCGACAGTACCCAGTCCAGAGCTTCCGGCGACAGTACCCAGTCCAGAGCTTCTAGCGACAGTACCCAGTCCAGAGCTTCCTGCGACAGTACCCAATCCAGAGCTTCTAGCGACAGTACCCAGTCCAGAGCTTCTAGCGACAGTACCCAGTCCAGAGCTTCTAGCGACAGTACCCAGTCCAGAGCTTTCTGCCACAGTGCCCAGTCCAGAGCTTCTAGCGACAGTACCCAGTCCAGAGCTTCCAGAGACAGTACCCAGTCCAGAGCTTCCAGAGACCGTACCCAGTCCGGAACCTCCAGCAACGTTCCCCAGCCCGGTGTCTCCAGCCCGGGGTCTCCAGCGACGGTCCCCAGCCCGGGGTCTCCAGCGACGATCCCCAGCCCGGGGTCTCCAGCGACGGTCCCCAGCCCGGGGTCTCCAGCGACGGTCCCCAGCCTGGGGTCTCCAGCCCGGGGTCTCCAGCCCGGGGACTCCAGCCTGGGGTACCAGCCCGGGGTCTCCAACGACGGTCCCCAGCCCGGGGTCTCCAGCCCGGGGTCCCCAGCGACGGTCCCCAGCCCGGGGTCTCCAGCCCGGGGTCTCCAGCGACGGTCCCCAGCCCTGGGTCCCCAGCCCGGGGTCTCCAGCCCGGGGTCTCCAACGACGGTCCCCAGCCCGGGGTCTCCAGCCCGGGGTCCCCAGCGACGGTCCCCAGCCCGGGGTCTCCAGCCCGGGGTCCCCAGCCCGGGGTCTCCAGCCCGGGGTCTCCAACGACGGTCCCCAGCCCGGGGTCTCCAGCCCGGGGTCCCCAGCGACGGTCCCCAGCCCGGGGTCTCCAGCCCGGGGTCCCCAGCCCGGGGTCTCCAGCCCGGGGTCTCCAGCGACGGTCCCCAGCCCTGGGTCCCCAGCCCGGGGTCTCCAGCCTGGGGTCTCCAGCAACGGTCTTCAGCCCGGGGTCTCCAACAACGATCACCAGTCCAGAGCCTCCGGCGATGAGCCACGGTTCAGCTCTACAAAGGCGGAGGGACCAGTGTAAAGAAGGGGGGCCGCGTCCAGAAGCAGAGCCGCCAACGAGGGTAGACCCGGACCCTCCCCTATAAGTTCAGGTTTGCGGTCGGGAGTCTGCACCTTTGGCGGGGGTACTGTCACGCCCTGACCTTCGTTATCTTTGTTTTCTTTATTATGTTGGTCAGGTCCGGGTGTGACTAGGGTGGGTATGTTACTTTTTGTATTGTCTAGGGGGTTTTAGTATGTCTCGGTATATGTAGGTCTATGGTGGCCTGAATTGGTTCCCAATCAGAAGCAGCTGTTTATCGTTGTCTCTGATTGGGGACAATATTTAGGTAGCCATATTTCTTGGGTATTTTGTGGGTTCTTATTCTATGTTTAGTTGCCTGTCTGCACGCCATATTAGCTTCGCAGTTCGTTTTGTTGTTTTGTTCAGTGTTCATTCGTTAAATAAAGAAGAATGTACGCTTACCACGCTGCGCCTTGGTCTCCTCCATACAACGAACGTGACAGATCTGTGTAATCCGAGGAAAATATGTGTCTCTAATATACATTGGACAGGGGGTTAGGAAGTGCAGTTCAGTTTCCACCTCATTTTGTAGGCAGTGGCTCTCTGTCTCTCTCTCTTTCTCTCTCTGACCCCCTCTCTCTTGGTCTCTCTCTCTCTCCCCCTCTGTCCCCCACTCTCTTGGTCTCTCTCTCTTTCTCTCTCTGACCCCCTCTCTCTTGGTTTCTCTCTTTCTCTCTCTGACCCCCACTCTCTTGGTCTCTCTCTCTTTCTCTCTGTGACCCCCTCTCTCTTGGTCACTCTCTCTTTCTCTCTCTGACCCACTCTCTCTTGGTCTCTCTCTCTTTCTCCCTCTGACCCCCTCTCTCTTGGTCTCTCTCTCTTTCTCTCTCTGACCCCCTCTCTCTTGGTCTCTCTCTCTTTCTCTCTCTGACCCCCTCTCTCTTGGTCTCTCTCTCTTTCTCCCCCTCTGTCCCCCTCTCTCTTGGTCTCTCTCCTTTCTCTCTCTGACCCCCTCTCTCTTGGTCTCTCTCTCTTTCTCCCCTCTGACCCTCTCTCTCTTGGTCTCTCTCTCTTTCTCCCCCTCTGACCCCCTCTCTCTTGGTCTCTCTCTCTCTCTCTGTCCCCCTCTCTCTTGGTCTCTCTCTCTTTCTCTCTCTGACCCCCTCTCTCTTGGTCTCTCTCTCTCTCTCTCTTTCTCTCTGACCCCCTCTCTCTTGGTCTCTCTCTGACCCCCTCTCAATGTTTTATTTTTTCATTTTTTTTGTTGTTGTTGATGAAACACTGTTTCCCAATGAAAAGCCTCTCCAATGTCACTGCCGGGCCTTGACAAGAGGAATGCCATTATCTGTGAGTTACAGAGGAGACAGAGAGGGGCTGTGGTGTGACTGTGGGTCTATGGAGGAGCAGAACACACTAAGACAGTGTCCCAAATGGCACCATATTCCCAAATTAGGGCACTACTTTTTACAGGGCCTGTAGGGTTGCCCCGCCCCCCTTTCGGAAAAGCTGACCACGACTCCATTTTGTTGATCCCTGCCTACAGGCAGAAACTTAAACAAGAGGCTCCCACGCTGAGGTCTGTCCAACGCTGGTCAGACCAAGCTGACTCCACACTCCAAGACTGCTTCCATCACGTGGACTGGGACATGTTTCGTATTGCGTCGGATAAAAATATTGACGAATACGCTGATTCGGTGTGCGAGTTCATTAGAACGTGCGTTGAAGATGTTGTTCCCATAGCAATGATAAAACATTCCCTAACCAGAAACCGTGGATTGATGGCAGCATTCGCGTGAAACTGAAAGCGCGAACCACTGCTTTTAATCAGGGCAAGGTGTCTGGCAACATGACCGAATACAAACAGTGCAGCTATTCCCTCCGCAAGGCTATTAAACAAGCTAAGCGTCAGTACAGAGACAAAGTAGAATCTCAATTCAACGGCTCAGACACAAGAGGCATGTGGCAGGGTCTACAGTCAATCACGGACTACAAGAAGAAACCCAGCCCAGTCACGGAGCAGGATGTCTTGCTCCCAGGCAGACTAAATAACTTTTTTGCCCGCTTTGAGGACAATACAGTGCCACTGACACGGCCTGCAACGAAAACATGCGGTCTCTCCTTCACTGCAGCCGAGGTGAGTAAGACATTTAAACGTGTTAATCCTCGCAAGGCTGCAGGCCCAGACGGCATCCCCAGCCGCGCCCTCAGAGCATGCGCAGACCAGCTGGCCGGTGTGTTTACGGACATATTCAATCAATCCCTATACCAGTCTGCTGTTCCCACATGCTTCAAGAGGGCCACCATTGTTCCTGTTCCCAAGAAAGCTAAGGTAACTGAGCTAAACGACTACCGCCCCGTAGCACTCACTTCCGTCATCATGAAGTGCTTTGAGAGACTAGTCAAGGACCATATAACCTCCACCCTACCTGACACCCTAGACCCACTCCAATTTGCTTACCGCCCAAATAGGTCCACAGACGATGCAATCTCAACCACACTGCACACTGCCCTAACCCACCTGGACAAGAGGAATACCTATGTGAGAATGCTGTTCATCGACTACAGCTCGGCATTCAACACCATAGTACCCTCCAAGCTCGTCATCAAGCTCGAGACCCTGGGTCTCGACCCCGCCCTGTGCAACTGGGTACTGGACTTCCTGACGGGCCGCCCCCAGGTGGTGAGGGTAGGCAACAACATCTCCTCCCCCGCTGATCCTCAACACGGGGCCCCACAAGGGTGCGTTCTGAGCCCTCTCCTGTACTCCCTGTTCACCCACGACTGCGTGGCCACGCACGCCTCCAACTCAATCATCAAGTTTGCGGACGACACAACAGTGGTAGGCTTGATTACCAACAACGACGAGACGGCCTACAGGGAGGAGGTGAGGGCCCTCGGAGTGTGGTGTCAGGAAAATAACCTCACACTCAACGTCAACAAAACTAAGGAGATGATTGTGGACTTCAGGAAACAGCAGAGGGAACACCCCCTATCCACATCGATGGAACAGTAGTGGAGAGGGTAGCAAGTTTTAAGTTCCTCGGCATACACATCACAGACAAACTGAATTGGTCCACTCACACTGACAGCGTCGTGAAGAAGGCGCAGCAGCGCCTCTTCAACCTCAGGAGGCTGAAGAAATTCGGCTTGTCACCAAAAGCACTCACAAACTTCTACAGATGCACAATCGAGAGCATCCTGGCGGGCTGTATCACCGCCTGGTATGGCAACTGCTCCGCCCTCAACCGTAAGGCTCTCCAGAGGGTAGTGAGGTCTGCACAACACATCACCGGGGGCAAACTACCTGCCCTCCAGGACACCTACACCACCCAATGTTACAGGAAGGCCATAAAGATCATCAAGGACATCAACCACCCGAACCACTGCCTGTTCACCCCGCTATCATCCAGAAGGCGAGGTCAGTACAGGTGCATCAAAGCTGGGACCGAGAGACTGAAAAACAGCTTCTATCTCAAGGCCATCAGACTGTTAAACAGCCACCACTAACATTGAGTGGCTGCTGCCAACACACTGTCATTGACACTGACCCAACTCCAGCCACTTTAATAATGGGAATTGATGGGAAATGTTGCAAATATATCACTAGCCACTTTAAACAATGCTACCTTATATAATGTTACTTACCCTACATTATTCATCTCATATGCATACGTATATACTGTACTCTACATCATCGACTGCATCCTTATGTAATACATGTATCACTAGCCACTTTAACTATGCCACTTTGTTTACTTTGTCTACATTCTCATCTCATATGTATATACTGTACTCGATACCATCTACTGTATGCTGCTCTGTACCATCACTCATTCATATATCCTTATGTACATATTCTTTATCCCCTTACACTGTGTATAAGACAGTAGTTTTGGAATTGTTAGTTAGAATACTTGTTGGTTATCACTGCATTGTCGGAACTAGAAGCACAAGCATTTCGCTACACTCGCATTAACATCTGCTAACCATGTGTATGTGACAAATAAAATTTGATTTGATTTGATTTGATTTGATTTGATTTGATTTAGTAGTGCACTACTTTTGACCAGGGCCTATGGAAGGAAAGGTGGGGTCATTTGGGACACAAACCCAAAACACTCAACCCCGCAAAAACCACTTGAGCCTATCGAGACTAAACGATGCTTTGAATATTACAATGATATTAGACCTGCTGTGGGAGACCAGTCTTAATATCAGAATAATAGACCTGCTGGGGGAGACCAGTCTTAATATCAGAATAATAGACCTGCTGGGGGTGACCAGTCTTAATATCAGAATAATAGACCTGCTGGGGGTGACCAGTCTTAATATCAGTACATCTAGCAGACCAGCAGAGTCTAAAGAGTAATGAAATCATGTGTTCTATTGTAAAGGATTGGAGCGAAATACACCGTTTTACACTGAGCTGATGCTATAGTGGGATCATATAACGAAGACGCCCTTCTCGACATAAATTATCTACAAGGCTATTCACAATGATCTACAAGGCTATTCACAATGATCTACAAGGCTATTCACAATGATCTACAAGGTTATTCACAATGATCTACTAGGTTATTCACAATGATCTACAAGGCTATTCACAATGATCTACAAGGCTATTCACAATGATCTACAAGGCTATTCACAATGATCTACAAGGTTATTCACAATGATCTACAAGGCTATTCTACAATATTCACAATGATCTACAAGGCTATTCACAATGATCTATTCAAATGGCTATTCACAATAATCTACAAGGTTATTCACAATGATCTACACAATGATCTACAAGGCTGATCTACAAGGCTGATCTCACAAATGATCTACAAGGCTATTCACAATGATCTACAAGGTTATTCACAATGATCTACTAGGTTATTCACAATGATCTACAAGGCTATTCACAATGATCTACAAGGCTATTCACAATGATCTACAAGGTTATTCACAATGATCTACAAGGCTATTCACAATAATCTACAAGGTTATTCACAATGATCTACAAGGCTATTCACAATGATCTACAAGGCTATTCACAATGATCTACAAGGCTATTCACAATGATCTACAAGGCTATTCATAATTTTCAACAAGGTAATTGATAATGATCTACAAGGTTATTCACAATGATCTACAAGGTTATTCACAATGATCTACAAGGCTATTCACAATGATCTACAAGGTTATTCACAATGATCTATTCAACTAAAGGCTATTCACAATGATCTACAAGATTCACAATGATCTACTAGGTTATTCACAATGATCTACAAGGCTATTCTGATCTACACAAGGCTATTGATAATGATCTACAAGGCTATTGATAATGATCTACAAGGCTATTGATTAGGATCTACAAGGCTATTGATAATGATCTACAAGGCTATTGATAATGATCTACAAGGCTATTGATTAGGATCTACAAGGCTATTGATATTGATCTACAAGGCTATTGATAATGATCTACAAAGCTATTGACATTGATCTACAAGGCTATTCATATTGATCTACAAGGCTAAACTGATC
Source organism: Oncorhynchus nerka (assembly GCF_034236695.1). Taxonomy (NCBI): domain Eukaryota; kingdom Metazoa; phylum Chordata; class Actinopteri; order Salmoniformes; family Salmonidae; genus Oncorhynchus; species Oncorhynchus nerka. The sequence continues at coordinate 5,208,812 of NC_088397.1, forward strand.
CTAGATCAGCATTCGTACTTTGAAACATTTTCTGAATGCAAATGCTAGACCAAGTTAGAGCTGTTCATTTATTAACCTGATCGGAAATCCCTCATCGCACAGAAACATTTTCAATCATTTATGATTGCATTTATGATAATCATTAGCATACTAATTCCACAGACAGAATTTGGAGGGTGAAGCAGACATGGTTTTAAATGATTCATAGAAATCGTCAATGATAAGGTGAAGTAGATGTGGTTTAAAGTTTATGCAACAGCTGTTTTTAACCTTCAAAAGAGCAAACTGTCACACTATTACCAGAGACAGACAGGGAGTAGGAGTGAGAGAGAGAGAGAGAGAGAGAGAGAGAGAGAGAGAGAGAGAGAGAGAGAGAGAGAGACAGAGAGAGAGAGAGAATGAGGGGAAGAGAGAGAGTGAGAGCTAGAGAAAGAGAAGGGAGAGAGAGAGAGAGAGAGAGAGAGAGAGAGAGAGAGAGAGAGAGTACATAACATATTGTGTAGTACGTTTGACCAAGGCCATACACAATTTAGTAGATTAGAAAATGATCTCTCTATGGGGTAAATTTGGACACCTTATTGTCGTGATCACAACGTAGCCACGTAGTCTAACAGCAGGGGATGAGCATAGAGAATAATATGTGTTCACACAAGCTATTATGCTCTATGAATTAGTCTGTTCATTTCCCAACACAACAGTAAACCAGCCATCTGTCTGGAGTGACAGTGATTCATTGGGATGTGTGTGGGACAGCTAGTATGTGAGAAAACATGTGGGCCAACTCTAATCTGTATCAATCAATTCCCCCATTCCAGTGTTCATTGCCCAGTCCATAAACTTACTGTACATACCAGCTAAATGATCTGTTCTATTGTGAGAGAGGGAGAGAGAGAGAGAGAGAGAGAGAGAGAGAGATAGAGATTGGGGGATGGAGAGACAGAGGGAGATGGATTGGGGGATGGAGAGACAGAGGGAGAGGGATTGGGGGATGGAGAGACAGAGGAAGATGGAGAGGATTGGGGGATGGAGAGACAGAGGGAGAGGGATTGGGGGATGGAGAGACAGAGGGAGAGGGATTGGGGGATGGAGAGACAGAGGGAGAGGATTGAGGACAGAGGAGGGAGAGACAGAGGGAGAGGGATTGGGGGATGGAGAGACAGAGGGAGATGGAGAGGGAGAGGGGGATGGAGAGACAGAGGGAGAGGGATTGGGGGATGGAGAGACAGAGGGAGATGGAGAGGGAAAGGGGGATGGAGAGACAGAGGGAGAGGGATTGGGGGATGGAGAGACAGAGGGAGAGGGAGAGACGGGGTGAGCTGCAAGAGAAACTCATTGCTGTATTTGTAGACAGAGCCGCCTGGTGCACAGTGTGTTGGTCCCAGTGGTATCCTGTCATTTGGAGCGAGACACCTGACCCTTCCCTCCCCCTGAAGCCCTGAAGATTGCAGTGCACTTTACTGGAAGTAAATCACAGTGAACGTGCTTGTCTGTTCCGCTGGCCCTTTTAACAAGGTCTGTGTGGCTGCGGTCAGCTGGCTGTAAACCGCTGCTAGGAACATGATTCAGTCTCAGAGAAGCACTTAAGACATTGTGTGAAAGGACAGATGTCACCCACAGCTCTCTTACTGTACGTGGTGTGGAAGTAGGACCATGGTGATCCACAGAGACACCCACAGCTCTCCTACTGTAGGTGGTGTGGAAGTAGGACCGTGGTGATCCACAGAGACACCCACAGCTCTCCTACTGTAGGTGGTGTGGAAGTAGGACCGTGGTGATCCACAGAGACACCCACAGCTCTCCTACTGTAGGTGGTGTGGAAGTAGGACCGTGGTGATCCACAGAGACACCCACAGCTCTCCTACTGTAGGTGGTGTGGAAGTAGGACCGTGGTGATCCACAGAGACACCCACAGCTCTCCTACTGTAGGTGGTGTGGAAGTAGGACCGTGGTGATCCACAGAGACACCCACAGCTCTCCTACTGTAGGTGGTGTGGAAGTAGGACCGTGGTGATCCACAGAGACACACACAGTTCTCCTACTGTAGGTGGTGTGGAAGTAGGACCGTGGTGATCCACAGAAACACCCACAGCTCTCCTACTGTAGGTGGTGTGGAAGTAGGACCGTGGTGATCCACAGAGACACCCACAGCTCTCCTACTGTAGGTGGTGTGGAAGTAGGACCGTGGTGATCCACAGAGACACCCACAGCTCTCCTACTGTAGGTGGTGTGGAAGTAGGACCGTGGTGATCCACAGAGACACCCACAGCTCTCCTACTGTAGGTGGTGTGGAAGTAGGACCGTGGTGATCCACAGAGACACACACAGCTCTCCTACTGTAGGTGGTGTGGAAGTAGGACCGTGGTGATCCACAGAGACACCCACAGCCCTACTACTGTAAGTGGTTTGGAAGTAGGACCATGGTGATCCACAGAGACACACACAGTTCTCCTACTGTAGGTGGTGTGGAAGTAGGACCATGGTGATCCACAGATGTCACCCACAGCCCTACTACTGTAAGTGGTGTGGAAGTAGGACCTTGGTGATCCACAGAGACACACACAGCTCTCCTACTGTAGGTGGTGTGGAAGTAGGACCTTGGTGATCCACAGAGACACACACAGCTTTCCTACTGTAGGTGGTGTGGAAGTAGGACCATGGTGATCCACAGAGACACCCACAGCTCTCCTACTGTAGGTGGTGTGGAAGTAGGACCATGGTGATCCACAGAGACACCCACAGCTCTCCTACTGTGGGTGGTGTGGAAGTAGGACCATGGTGATCCACAGAGACACACACAGCTCTCCTACTGTACGTGGTGTGGAAGTAGGACCATGGTGATCCACAGAGAGACACAAAGACACAGAACACACACACAGACACAGTACACACACAGAGATACAGTACACACACAGAGATACAGTACACACACACATATGCAACACATATAATTTAACTGAAGGTAAACATTCAGAGGAAATTGCCATTACATATTTCAAATCTATTCTAAAATAAGAAGGATTTGTCCCTTATATACAGCGTGCTCTCTCTCGTAGAGGGGGGAGAGCGGGAAGTCGGCTGTTTTATGGGCAGTCGTAAAATACGCTGCCTCTCTGCTCTGTAGTGTTCCAGATTCGGATGTAAACGGTGGAACACAGAGAGACACAGATTGGAATGTAAACTGTGGAACACAGAGAGACACAGATTGGAATGTAAACTGTGGAACACAGAGAGACACAGAATGGAATGTAAACGGTGGAACACAGAGAGACACAGATTGGGATGTAAACTGTGGAACACAGAGAGACACAGATTGGAATGTAAACTGTGGAACACAGAGAAACACAGATTGGAATGTAAACTGTGGAACACAGAGAGACACAGATTGGAATGTAAACTTGGAACACAGAGAGACACAGAATGGAATGAAACGGTGGAACACAGAGAGACACAGATTGGAATGTAAACTGTGGAACACAGAGAGACACAGATTGGAATGTAAACTGAGAACACAGAGAGACACAGAATGGAATGTAAACTGTGGAAGACAGAGACACAGATTGGAATGTAAACTGTAGGAACACAGAGAACACAGATTGGAATGTAAACTGTGGAACACAGAGAGACACAGATTGGAATGTAAAACTGTGGAACACAGAGAGACACAGAATGGAATGTAAACGGTGGAACACAGAGAGACACAGATTGGAATGTAAACGGTGGAACACAGAGAGACACAGATTGGAATGTAAACTGTGGAACACAGAGAGACACAGATTGGAATGTAAATGGTTAAGAACACAGAGAGACACAGATTGGAATGTAAACTGTGGAACACAGAGAGACACAGATTGGAATGTAAACTGTGGAACACAGAGAGACACAGATTGGAATGTAAACTGTGGAACACAGAGAGACACAGAATGGAATGTAAACGGTGGAACACAGAGAGACACAGATTGGAATGTAAACTGTGGAACACAGAGAGACACAGATTGGAATGTAAACTGTGGAACACAGAGAGACACATGGACAATCAAAAGTTTGAAAAATTCTACAATATTTATATTTTTGGAGAATGTGGGAATGGTCCGTGGGTATTTTACCTGTTACTCCTACCCCCTACTTTTTCGAACATTCTGTTAAAAATCGCGCAACATTTCAGCGCCCTGATACTCATGCCAGGAATATAGTATATGCATATGATTAGTATGAGTGGATAGAAAACACTCAGACGTTTATAAAACTGGTTAAATCACGGCTGTGACTATAACAGAACGTGCGTTTCATCGAAAAGTGCAGGAAAATCTGATCACTGAAAATTGAAAAATATATCCATGCGCGACTTTAACCGATTGATAAAGGTGAACCACAATAAATGTGGCCGAGGTTGCAGTACCTACAGCTTCCACACGATGTCAACAGTCTTGTCATTTGCCTAGTCTTTGTTTCTTGGTCAAACGAACAAGAGACAGGTTTTTCTTCAGTCTCCGACCGGATATTTTGGTTGAGATTTACCCGACATTATTTCCAGACCAATTTGTATAGAATATACTTCGCCTTCGTTGTTAATTTGATCGCTTATTAACGTTTACTAATAAAAGTTTCATTACAAAAGTATTTCAAGTGTTTTGTGAAAGTTTATCAGAAACTTTTTTCATAAAAAAAAAATGACATTAGGTTATAAGACGCTATTTTTTTTCGTTTATCACATAGTCTTCATAGATCGATTTCTAGGCTATATATGGACCGATTTAATCGAAAAAAGACCCAATAGTGATTATGGGACATCTAGGAGTGCCAACAAAGAAGATGGTCAAAGGTAATGAATGTTTTATATTTTATTTGTGCGGTTTGTGTAGCGCCACTATGCTAATTATTTTGTTTACGGACAGGCTTGGTCTTTGGGGTGTTACATGCTATCAGATAATAGCTTCTCATGCTTATGGACCTTGATCCTAATGCATTTTAAAAATCTGACTCGTTGCCTGGATTCACAACGAGTGTAGCTTTAATTCAATACCTACTGAAATATGTGTATTTTAATGAACGTTTGAGTTTTAACTAGTACTATTAGCATTTAGCGTTTAGCAATGGGTATTTCATTTGCATTTCCAGATCTCTAGATGGGACGCCTGCGTGAGGTAGGTGAAGAGGTTACAATCCTGTCGAAGTTGTTTCATGTGGTGACCTCATGGTGACCTCATGGTGACCTCATGGTGACCTCATGAAAGACGGGAGACCCACATTCCTGTATCTCTGCTTGTGCACACTTTTCAATAATCAGATGTTCATCTAGATGTTGGATAAAATGAATGAGTAAATATGACACTATTTGTGAAAAGATGTAATGTGATGTGAGCTTTCCAAATGAGGATTTTTCTTTATATAAAGTTTTTTTTTACCAAGTCAGTGGCCACGCCCACGTAAGCATAGACTTGGTCGGAGTCATGGAACGCCCCCTTCTTCCACAGAGTATAAAACTAACTTCCTACAAAATATACATTAAGTCAGAGAACACCGGGTCGGAGTCATGGAACGCCCCCTTCTTCCACAGAGTATAAAACTAACTTCCTACACAATATACATTAAGTCAGAGAACACCGGGTCGGAGTCATGGAACGCCCCCTTCTTCCACAGAGTATAAAACTAACTTCCTGCACAATATACATTAAGTCAGAGAACACCGGGTCGGAGTCATGGAACGCCCCTTTCTTCCACAGAGTATAAAACTAACTTCCTACACAATATACATTAAGTCAGAGAACACCGGGTCGGAGTCATGGAACGCCCCCTTCTTCCACAGAGTATAAAACTAACTTCCTACACAATATACATTAAGTCAGAGAACACCGGGTCGGAGTCCCCACGTTGGAATTGTCGGAGTCATGGAACGCCCCCTTCTTCCACAGAGTATAAAACTAACTTCCTACACAATATACATTAAGTCAGAGAACACCGGGTCGGAGTCCCCACGTTGGAATTGTCGGAGTCATGGAACGCCCCCTTCTTCCACAGAGTATAAAACTAACTTCCTACACAATATACATTAAGTCAGAGAACACCGGGTCAGAGTCATGGAACGCCCCCTTCTTCCACAGAGTATAAAACTAACTTCCTACACAATATACATTAGGTCAGAGAACACCGGGTCGGAGTCATGGAACGCCCCCTTCTTCCACAGAGTATAAAACTAACTTCCTACACAATATACATTAGGTCAGAGAACACTGGGTCGGAGTCCCCACGTTGGAATGGTTATAATTCTATAAGCCATTAGACCAGACAGCAGCGATGGCAACACGGCTGACAAACAGTTTAAAACTACAAGAGCAGAAAAGCATGCAGCCGTAGCTACACGTGAAATGGTTAAGAACTACGGAGACCATACAACGTGTAGCTTTGGCTACACGGCTAGAAATGGTTAAGAACTACGGAGACCATACAACGTGTAGCTTTGGCTACACGGCTAGAAATGGTTAAGAACTACGGAGACCATACAACGTGTAACTTTGGCTACACGGCTAGAAATGGTTAAGAACTACGGAGACCATACAACGTGTAGCTTTGGCTACACGGCTAGAAATGGTTAAGAACTACGGAGACCATACAACGTGTAGCTTTGGCTACACGGCTAGAAATGTTTAAGAACTACGGAGACCATACAACGTGTAACTTTGGCTACATGGCTAGAAATGGTTAAGAACTACGGAGACCATACAACGTGTAGCTTTGGTTACACGGCTAGAAATGGTTAAGAACTACGGAGACCATACAACGTGTAACTTTGGCTACACGGCTAGAAATGGTTAAGAACTACGGAGACCATACAACGTGTAGCTTTGGTTACACGGCTAGAAATGGTTAAGAACTACGGAGACCATACAACGTGTAGCTTTTCTGTCGACTCTCTCCATCAGATGGACCACAGACACTTTCCTGTCGATTCTCTCCATCAGATGGACCACAGACACTTTCCTGTCGATTCTCTCCATCAAATGGACCGGCGACCACAGACACTTTTCTGTCGATTCTCTCCATCAGATGGACCGGCGACCACAGACACTTCTCTATCGACTCTCTCCATCAGATGGACCAGCGACCACAGACACTTTCCTGTCGACTCTCTCCATCAGATGGACCGGCGACCACAGACACTTCTCTGTCGACTCTCTCCATCAGATGGACCACAGACACTTCTCTGTTGACTCTCTCCATCAGATGGACCGGCGACCACAGAGAGAGACAACAAGACATACATTCGTAAATATGTCAAATTGCAATTTCTTTTCGAATGAGTGGTTGTTCATAGTCAAAGTATTAGCAATTTCTTTGAATGTAGTTATCAGCTATGAGTCTCCCGCTCTTGATCGGTCCCCACCCCCTTTTCCTTCGTCTACCAAGCCGTCATATCGGTTCCGTCCGCTAGGGACTTTTTCTGTGTATCATGCCGTTACCCATGTATGAACTAATTGTGTGTTTTTTCATGTATTTCTGTGATTTGATGTTAGTTAGTAAATAAATAATTAAACCAATTTGTATATCTCTGAGCTAGGCTACGGTTCGTGTAGATAGCCAAGGGTTTGCGACGTTCAGTAATGAAACCGACGAGGTAAAATTCATTAATAAAGCGACTGTTTTGATAAGATGTGAAAATATCAGAAGAGTTCTATTCAGGAAACAGAAACTCTGTAAACAACAGGTTCCCGTGGTGCCTCGACTTCCTGGTTCGTTAGAGTCACATGATTAGTTCAATCGCGTAATTCAATTACACAAAGAGAATTGATTTGATAAAATGCAGTCTTCACATTTTAATGATAGTCAACGACACGACAATCCTAATGACATGTCTGGTGTTGTTGTTTATGGACAGGCTTGATCCTAATGACATATCTGGTGTTGTTGTTTATGGACAGGCTTGATCCTAATGACATATCTGGTGTTGTTGTTTATGGACAGGCTTGATCCTAATGACATATCTGGTGTTGTTGTTTATGGACAGGAAAATGAGAGGAGGGATCTAGGATGTCAGGTTTATGGAGGGAAGCTTGATCCTAATGACATAATGACATATCTGTTGTTTTTTAACAGTGGGTATTTCACCGGAGTCACCAGCTGCCTCTCCCTTAAAAGTTCTGAGAGTGGGTATGTCACCACCTTGATGCTACTGAAATATATGTTGTTCTTTATTGAACAGTGGGTATTTCACCACCTTGATGCTACTGAAATATCTGTTGTTCTTTATTGAACAGTGGGTATTTCACCATTGGAGTAGACACCAGCTGCTCTCTCCCTTCCAGATTAAAAGGTGTGTCGGCCTCAAAATGAGAGACAGAGAGAGAGAGTTCACTTGAAAGTAGCAGAGGGTTTAGAAAGTGGAAATGTGTGGGTTGGGAACCGTATCGACCGGTCATTCCCTTCTCCTCCTCTTCGTCCTGAATTCTGAACATCCCCTGTATCCCAAATTACACCATATATTCCCTGCAATACACTATTTCTGACCAGGGCCCATATATGGAGGAATAGGGTCCCATTTGGGACGTCCCTCAGAATGCTAGGAGATGATCACAGCCTTGTCTTGCCCTCCCCTCTGGCTAGACAGGACTCTGCTCTCTGCAGAATAATGAAACAACTGGAACCTGAGACTACATATATATATTCCTTTAGAAGATCTGAGCCTGTATTCAGAAAGTCTTCTTAGAGTAGGAATGCTGATCTAGGATCAGTTTTTTTTCCGTTAATAATGGACAGTGGAGGATCTGGTCCTAGATCAGTGTGCTTTATGAATATGGGTCCTGGACAAGAACCACTGGTTAATTTAACCAGATTGTCTCAGCCAGGGACAATACAACCTGGTATGTAAATGGGGGAAACACCAGGTTGTTTGTAATGGGGGAACACTGGGTTGTATGTAATGGGGGAACACTGGGTTGTATGCAATGGGGGAACACTGGGTTGTATGTAATGGGGGAACACTGGGTTGACATGTAATGGGGAACACTGGGTTGTATGTAATGGGGGAACACTGGGTTGTATGTAATGGAGAAACAGTGGGTTGTTTGTAATGGGGAACACTGGGTTGTTGTAATGGGGGAACAGTGGGTTGTATGTAATGGGGGAACACTGGGTTGTATGTAATGGGGAACACTGGAGTTGTTTGTAATGGGGAAAACTGGAGATTGTATGAACAATGGAAGGAACACTGGGTTGTATGTAATGGGGGAACACTGGGTTGTATGTAGGTGGAAGAAACTTACTGGGTTGTTTGAAATGGATAAAAAAGTACTGGGTTGAAAGTAGGAGGCAGAGAGGAATGGGGAACACTGGGTTGTTTGAATGGGGAACAGCTGGGTTGTCTGTAATGGGGGAGCTTGACACTGGGTTGTTTTTGAGTGGGTAATGGGAAAGAGAGACCACTGGGAGAGATTGTTTGTAATGGGGGGCAGACTGGGTTGTTTGTAATGCCAAAAGAACACTGGCTTGTTTCTAACCTGGGGCCGAACACTGGGTTGTTGGGATACATGGGGGGTCTGTGCAACACTGGGTTGTTTACACAACCAGGCTAATGGGGAACAAACCTGGGTTGTTTGTAATGGGGAAAACTGATACAGTTGTTTTCTAATGGCAGAGGCTGCGTTGTTGACTATGTAGGCACTGGGTTGTATGTAATGGGGAACACTGGGTTGTATGTAATGGGGGAACACTGGGTTTCTGCTAGCTAATGGGGGAACAAAGTGGTAAATGGGGAAATCACTGGGGTGGTAATGAAATTGTAATGGGGGAACAGTGGATTGTATTGGGTTTGTAAAACTGGGTTGTATGTAATGGGGAACACTGGGTTGTATGTTATGGGGAACACTGGGTTGTATGTTATGGGGGAACACTGGGTTGTTTGTAATGGGGGAACACTGGGTTGTTTGTAATGGAGAAACACTGGGTTGTATGTAATGGAGAAACACTGGGTTGTTTGTAATGGGGGAACACTGGGTTGTATGTAATGGGGGAACACTGGGTTGTTTGTAATAGAGAAAGACTGGGTTGTATGTAATGGGGAACACTGGGTTGTATGTTATGGGGAACACTGGGTTGTTTGTAATGGGGAAACACTGGGTTGTATGTAATGGGGGAACACTGGGTTGTTTGTAATGGGGAAACACTGGGTTGTATGTAATGGGGGAACACTGGGTTGTTTGTAATGGGGAACACTGGGTTGTTTGTAATGGGGGAACACTGGGTTGTATGTAATGGGGGAACACTGGGTTGTTTGTAATGGGGGAACACTGGCTTGTATGTAATGGGGAAACACTGGGTTGTTTCTAATGGGGGAACACTGGGTTGTTTGTAATGGGGAACACTGGGTTGTTTGTAATGGAGAAACAATGGGTTGTTTCTAATGGGGGAACACTGGGTTGTTTGTAATGGGAAACACTGGGTTGTTTGTAATGGGGGAACACTGGGTTGTATGTAATGGGGAACACTGGGTTGTATGTTATGGGGAACACTGGGTTGTATGTTATGGGGGAACACTGGGTTGTTTGTAATGGGGGAACACTGAGTTGTATGTAATGGGGGAACACTGGGTTGTTTGTAATGGAGAAACACTGGGTTGTATGTAATGGAGAAACACTGGGTTGTTTCTAATGGGGGAACACTGGGTTGTTTGTAATGGGGGAACACTGGGTTGTATGTAATGGGGGAACACTGGGTTGTTTGTAATAGAGAAACACTGGGTTGTATGTAATGGGGAACACTGGGTTGTATGTTATGGGGAACACTGGGTTGTATGTTATGGGGGAACACTGGGTTGTTTGTAATGGGGAACACTGGGTTGTATGTAACGGAGAAACAATGGGTTGTTTGTAATGGGGGAACACTGGGTTGTTTGTAATGGGGAACACTGGGTTGTTTGTAATGGGGGAACACTGGGTTGTATGTAATGGGGGAACACTGGGTTGTTTGTAATGAGGAACACTGGGTTGTATGTAATGGGGAAACACTGGGTTGTTTTGTAAAGGGGGAACACTGGGTTGTATGTAATGGGGGAACACTGGGTTGTATGTAATGGGAAACACTGGGTTGTTTGTAATGGGGGAACACTGGGTTGTATGTAATGGGGGAACACTGGGTTGTTCAGGATTGTTATCTTCTAACATTGAGGTCCACTCTGTCTCTACTTAATACTGCTTTCCTTCCTGCCTCTGTTCCAATGTGGTCTTCCTTTCCAGCCCAGCCAATCAGTCCCTCTCTCTCAGGGCCTCATCATCCCTGATTGGTTGATATGGATCTCTACTGTAGGAAGAGGATTATCAGAGCTCGGTATAATTGGCCTCAGGTTTACTGTACACTCAGTGTTAGTCACAGGATTGGACAGAGTGAGTTTCTACTGGAGCTTTCACTGTCATTAGCATCAGGCTCAATGGCTTTTTGTCCTCTGTGAGTTGCCGTAGATTAGAAGGTACATCAATGCTGTATTGGTTTAAGCTGGACCAGTCGATAATTAGGAGATGGAGAGGTGTTGTCATTTGGTCCGGTTGGGTTTCTGTCTATACAGAAAGAGCTTACAGACTATTCACAGATTTGGAAGAAAATCAAATCAAATTATATTATATTATATTGTCACATTCACTGAATACAACAGGTGTAGTAGACCTTACCGTGAAATGCTGACTTACAAGCCCTTAACCAACAATGCAGTTCATGAAATAGAGTTAAGTAAATATTGACTAAATAAATGAACATTTAAAATATATATATATATAAAATCATAAAGTAACACTGGGTAGACAGGACTCTGCTCTCTGCAGAATAATGAAACTCTTCAGGCTCCGTTGTTAGACCTGAAGACACCTGAACAAACGACCACGACGCTTCCTGAGAAGAGAAGTCATCGTTTGATCTATATCATATCTACGTCTGGATACATTGTGAACACAGCAGCGTCTTGGGAATACATCATATCTCTACTGTAGATGTATGCAGAGTACAACACTCCAATACCACCATTACATTTAAATGCCCCCTGAACAGCCAATTAAATTATATTATAAATTATAACGGTTTCACCAAAGTAATGTTAAGATTTTACACTAGAATAAAGTCAGTTATTAAAGCTCAGACAGAGACTACATCCCAAATGGTACCCTATTCCCTAAATAGTGCACTACATTAACCAGGGTCCTATGGGCCCTAGTGTACTATAGGAATAGGGAATAGGGTACCATAGGGCTCTGGTCAAAAGCAGTGCAATATATATAGGGAATAGGGTGCTATTTAGGACTCAAGCCATAGTGTTGCATACTTACTTTGAGTTGTGGGATACTCCACTGAACCACGACCCTGGCAGGCGGAAGGCAGGAGGCAGGCGGTAGGCAGGAGGCAGGCGGTAGGCAGGAGGCAGGAGGAGGAGGAAGGCAGGAGGCAGGCGGTAGGCAGGAGGCAGGCAGTAGGCAGGAGGCAGGAGGAGGAGGAAGGCAGGAGGCATGCGGAAGGCAGGAGGCATGCAGTAGGCAGGAGGCAGGCGGTAGGCAGGAGGCAGGAGGCGGGCGGTAGGCAGGAGGCAGGCGGTAGGCAGGAGGCAGGAGGCAGGCAGGAGGCAGGAGGCGGAGGAAGGAGGCAGGCAGGAGGCAGGAGGCAGGAGGCAGGAGGCAGGAGGCAGTCGGTAGGCAGGAGGCGGAGGAAGGCAGGAGGCAGGAGGCAGGCGGAAGGCAGGAGGCAGCCGGAAGGAAGGAGGCAGGAGGTGGTAACGGCTGCATGCTGTAGCGTAGCGGCGCCAGGTGTGGTGAAATCCCAGCGGAGGGATACAGGTGTGTTTTCCTGTCTCTGATGCTCTACTCTTCCACGTCGATGAGATCCCTCAAATATCTGACAGGTAACATATGAGTGTAAGAGAATGATTATCGCCTTGAGAGGAGAATCACTACAAGTTGCTGAGATTGAGAATTGGAGACAGAGGTGGTAAGAAAACGGAATCCATCAAGGCTTTTGTGGCAAGGATACAAACATTTTATACATCTAAATGACAGCTCATGAACACCGGTGTTTTCTTACAATCCATTTTTAGAGGACAAATATAGTAAAGGAAATGTAGAATAGTTTGGAAACAACAGGTTATATCATGTAATTTAGCATCAGTGAGCTGTTTTAATACAGAGACAGACACTAGCAGCTGTTGTACCAACAGGAGTCACTGGAGAGAAAGGCACGATATCTCATCCTATTTAATGAACTACACAGTCCATTCAAAGAGAGAGGACACTCTCAATGTGACCTCCCTGTTCATTAAAGGAGAAATAAGGGTGTTCATGTGGTTGTTGGTACAGCAATTTCTTCATCTGGTTTTAATCTATAGTTATTGTCCCATCAATGGCCAATGTGACATGTTTTTTTTTACCTTTATTTAACTAGGCAAGTCAGTTAAGAACAAATTCTTATTTTCAATGACGGCCTAGGAACAGTGTGTTAACTGCCTGTTCAGGGGCAGAACGACAGATTTGTACCTTGTCAGCTCGGGGATTTGAACTTGCAACCTTCCGGTTACTAGTCCAACGCTCTAGATGTATTCATTGTTATTTGTTTTGTTGTTATATATGTATATACACATATAAACATTCATACATATACACATACATACATACAAATATATATATATTTATATATATATACACACACATACATACATACATACATACATACATACATACATACATACATACATACCCATATATATTTATATATATATACACACACAAACACATACATACATATACACATATATATATATACGTAAACATTCATACATATATATACATACACATACACAACATATACATATATATATATATATACATATAAACACACATATACAACATATACATATATATATATATATACATATAAACACACATACACACATATACATATATATAAACACACATATACACATATATATATATATAAACACACATACACACATATACATATATATATAAATATAAACACACATATACACATATATATATATATAAACACACATACACACATATACATATATATATAAATATAAACACACATATACACATATACATATATATATAAATATAAACACACATATACACATATACATATATATATAAATATAAACACACATATACACATATACATATATATATAAATATAAACACACATATACACATATATATATATATAAACACACATACACACATATACATATATATATAAATATAAACACACATATACACATATACATATATATATAAATATAAACACACATATACATATATATATAAATATAAACACACATATACATATATATATAAATATAAACACACATACACACATATACATATATATATAAATATAAACACACATATACACATATACATATATATATAAATATAAACACACATATACACATATATATATATATAAACACACATACACACATATACACATATACACATATATATATATATAAACACACATATACACATATACATATATATATAAATATAAACACACATATACATATATATATATATATAAACACACATACACAACATATACATATATATATACATATAAACACACATATACACATATATATATATATAAACACACATACACACATATACATATATATATAAATATAAACACACATATACACATATACATATATATATAAATATAAACACACATATACACATATATATATACATATAAACACACATATACATATATATATATATATATAAACACACATATACACATATACATATATATATAAATATAAACACACATATACATATATATATACACAATATAAATATACATATATATATAAATATAAACACATATATATATATAAATATAAACACACATATACACATATATATAAATATAAACACACATATACATATATACATATATATATATAAATATAAACACACATATACACATATATATAAATATAAACACACATATACATATATACATATATATATATAAATATAAACACACATATACACATATACATATATATATAAATATAAACACACATATACACATATATATATATATATAAACACACATATACACATATACATATATATATAAATATAAACACACATATACACATATACATATATATATATAAACACACATATACACATATATATATATATATAAATATAAACACACATATACATATATATATATATATAAACACACATATACACATA
>NC_088397.1:5224565-5234579 GCF_034236695.1 Oncorhynchus nerka
CAGTGCCTTGCGAAAGTATTCGCCCCCTTGAACTTTTGCGACCTTTGCCACATTTCAGGCTTCAAACATAAAGATATAAAACTGTATTTTTTTGTGAAGAATCAACAACAAGTGGGACACAATCATGAAGTGGAACGACATTTATTGGATATTTCAAACTTTTTTAACAAATCAAAAACTGAAAAATTGGGCGTGCAAAATTATTCAGCCCCTTTATTTTCAGTGCAGCAAACTCTCTCCAGAAGTTCAGTGAGGATCTCTAAATGATCCAATGTTGACCTAAATGACTAATGATGATAAATACAATCCACCTGTGTGTAATCAAGTCTCCGTATAAATGCACCTGCACTGTGATAGTCTCAGAGGTCCGAATACTTTCGCAAGGCACTGTACCAGATACAGGGGAGAAGTATATATATACCAGATACAGGGGAGAGGTATATACCAGATACAGGGAAGAGGTGTATACCAGATACAGGGGAGAGGTATATATATACCAGATACAGGGGAGAGGTGTATACCAGATACAGGGAAGAGGTATATACCAGATACAGGGAAGAGGAATATACCAGATACAGGGGAGAGATATATACCAGATACAGGGAAGAGATATATACCAGATACAGGGAAGAGGTGTATACCAGATACAGGGAAGAGGTATATACCAGATACAGGGAGAGGTATATACCAGATACAGGGAAGAGATATATATATACCAGATACAGGGAAGAGGTATATACCAGATACAGGGAAGAGGTGTATATATACCAGATACAAAAGACCCCGACTTTTTCCATGGGATGTAGAATGAATGGACTGTTGATTTAACTCCATGCTGTCATTAGAATGAATGGACTGTTGATTTAACTCCATGCTGTCATTAGAATGAATGGACTGTTGATTTAACTCCATGCTGTCATTAGAATGAATGGACTGTTGATTTAACTCCATGCTGTCATTAGAATGAATGGACTGTTGATTTAACTCCATGCTGTCATTAGAATGAATGGACTGTTGATTTAACTCCATGCTGTCATTACTGAAGGTTTTTGACTCCTCCCATGTCTTTTCTTTAAGGCCAGTTGAAGTTTAACAAATATATCCCATAATGCCCTTGATATAATCGACTTCTAATGGACACAGACAGTTGGGGTGATTTCAGGTACATTGTGTTATCTATCTAACTCCCCTCTACATAAAAGAGCATGTTCACAGTATTTGGACTATGGCCTCTGGGATGTTTAACATGTTTACGCTACCAAATACAAAGAAACACTATTTTTTTTAATCAAAAGGAATAAGAAATGTATCAAATACCCTTGAATTCAGTCACAGGCAATGAACATCTTCTTAAACATTGAAATGGAAAAAGATGACATGATATATCATAACCAACCCAAACCGCTCTAGCAAGGAGCAGAAGAGGTGAGTCATTTAGTTTGATTTTAAGATTAAACTACCACCTCAGGACAGATGGCATTGCATTCCGAAAGGTCATTTGGAAACAGCATAGTTTGATTCCAGTGTTCTCGTAGTACTAGTTTTACCTTAGCCTGGTCCCAGATTGGTTTGTGTGCCTGCTTTGAAGCAGGCTGTAGTTCTACGCTATACTTAACCAGTCTATAGATTAGACTCTCATGGCTTTGAACCAGGCTGTAGTTCTACTCTGTACTTCAACTCAGTCTATAGATAAGACTCTCTTGGCTTTGAAGCAGGCTGTAGTTCTACTCTGTACTTAACCAGTCTATAGATAAGACTCTCTTGGCTTTGAACCAGGCTGTAGTTCTACTCTGTACTTCAACCAGTCTATAGATAAGAATCTCTTGGCTTGGAACCAGGCTGTAGTTCTACTCTGTACTTAACCAGTCTATAGATAAGACTCTCTTGGCTTTGAACCAGGCTGTAGTCTCTACCCCTATTAAGCATGTCTGTTGATAAGAGACCTCTCTCCTCTCTTGGCTTTGAACCAGGCTGTAGTTCTATCCTATTAAGCAGTCTGTTGATAAGAGTCCTCTCCTCTCTCTCTTGGCTTTGAACCAGGCTGTAGTTCTATCCTATTAAGCAGTCTGTTGATAAGAGTCCTCTCCCTCTCTCTCTTGGCTTTGAACCAGGCTGTAGTTCTATCCTATTAAGCAGTCTGTTGATAAGAGACCTCTCCTCTCTCTCTTGGCTTTGAACCAGGCTGTAGTTCTATCCTATTAAGCAGTCTGTTGATAAGAGTCCTCTCCTCTCTCTCTTGGCTTTGAACCAGGCTGTAGTTCTACACTATTAAGCAGTCTGTTGATAAGAGACCTCTCCTCTTCTCCTCCTAATAGTAAGTCACTGTCTCCTGTCTCAAATGGCTGCCATTGGAATGCAGCCCCGGATTCTCCATGTCATTTGAATGTATCACACCATTTTTATAATGACCTCTAATTAACTCTGATCCATTTAGGACATTATTAGCAGAAAGGAAACGATGGCTTGGTCCTCTAAACTAAAGAGTTGGGAGACCAGCAGCTCGCTATCCCGGCACCAAGCAAAGCACTATAACGTCTTTGATGTCAGTTCAAAATGTCAGGGATTACACTTAGAACTATTTCTAGTGAGTTCAAATGAGATGAAACAAATGGTTGAATGACCTTTAAACTTTGAGATTGACTTATAGTGGGTGCCACTACCGCATCAGAGAGTAGTACATGTCCCACAATGCAGCATCAATCCTACCCATCTCTTCAACACTGATCCACAGGCCTCACAGATTAGAGTCGATCCGTCAGGCTCCAGCAAATGCTGCACAAGCACACTAAAATGGATTTTCATCAACATTGAAGAGGGTTTCAAACACACGTTGGGTAACAACGAAGAGCTTCCATCCCACAGGAGACATACATCCTGTTATACCACCAGACAGGAGACATACATCCTGTTATACTACCAGACAGGAGACATACATCCTGTTATACTACCAGACAGGAGACATACATCCTGTTATACTACCAGACATACATCCTGTTATACTACCAGACAGGAGACATACATCCTGTTATACCACCAGACAGGAGACATACATCCTGTTATACTACCAGACAGGAGACATACATCCTGTTATACTACCAGACAGGAGACATACATCCTGTTATACTACCAGACATACATCCTGTCATACTACCAGAGAGACATACATCCTGTTATACCACCAGACAGGAGACATACATCCTAGTTATACTACCAGACAGGAGACATACATCCTGTTATAATACCAGACAGGGAGACATACATCCTGTTATACTACCAGACAGGAGACATACATCCTGTTATACTACCAGACAGGAGACATACATCCTGTTATACTACCAGACAGGAGACATACATTGTCACGGTCGTCCTCCTCTTCATCTGAAGAGGAGAGGCGAGATGATCGGAGGACCAATATGCATGATATGTGTTCATGTTGAATGTTTAATAAAGAAAGAACTGAACACTGAAACACTATACAAAAATAGTAAACAAAATAACAACCGTGACGCTTATGTGAACTGCGCTGAAACAAGCTATCAACATAGACAATCACCCAAAAAACAAACAGTGCAACCCAGGTTACTTCCAAGTATGATTCTCAATCAGAGACAACTAATGACACCTGCCTTGATTGAGAACCATACTAGGCCAAAACATAGAAATACCCAAATCATAGAAAACAAACATAGACTGCCCACCCAACTCACGCCCTGACCATACTAACTAAATACAAAACACAGGAAAATAAAGGTCAGAACGTGACATACATCCTGTTATACTACCAGACATACTTCCTGTTATACCACTAGACAGGAGACATGCATCCTGTTATACCACCAGACAGGAGACATACATCCTGTTATACTACCAGACAGGAGACATACATCCTGTTATACCACCAGACAGGATACATACATCCTGTTATACTACCAGACATACATCCTGTTATACTACCAGACATACATCCTGTTATACCACCAGACAGGAGACATACATCCTGTTATACTACCAGACAGGAGACATAAATCCTGTTATCCTCCCAGACATACATCCTGTCATACTACCAGACATACATCCTGTTATACCACCAGACAGGAGACATACATCCTGTTATACCACCAGACAGGAGACATACATCCTGTTATACTACCAGACATACATCCTGTTATACTACCAGACATACATCCTGTTATACTACCAGACAGGAGACATACATCCTGTTATACCACCAGACAGGAGACATACATCCTGTTATACTACCAGACAGGAGACATACCATCCTGTTATACTACCAGACAGGAGACATACATCCTGTTATACTACCAGACATACATCCTGTTATACTACCAGACAGGAGACATACATCCTGTTATACCACCAGACAGGAGACATACATCCTGTTATACCACCAGACAGGAGACAAACATCCTGTATTACCACCAGACAGGAGACATACATCCTGTTATACTACCAGACAGGAGACATACATCCTGTTATACTACCAGACAGGAGACATACATCCTGTTATACTACCAGACATACATCCTGTTATACTACCAGACAAACATCCTGTTATACTACCAGACAGGAGACATACATCCTGTTATACTACCAGACAAACATCCTGTTATACTACCAGACAGGAGACATACATCCTGTTATACCACCAGACAGGAGACATACATCCTGTTATACTACCAGACAGGAGACATACATCCTGTTATACTACCAGACAGGAGACATACATCCTGTTATACTACCAGACAGGAGACATACATCCTGTTATACTACCAGACAGGAGACATACATCCTGTTATACTACCAGACATACATCCTGTTATACTACCAGACATACATCCTGTTATACCACCAGACAGGAGACATACATCCTGTTATACCACCAGACAGGAGACATACATCCCGTTATACTACCAGACATACATCCTGTTATACTACCAGACATACATCCTGTTATACCACCAGACAGGAGACATACATCCCGTTATACTACCAGACAGGAGACATACATCCTGTTATACTACCAGACAGGAGACATACATCCCGTTATACTACCAGACATACATCCTGTTATACTACCAGACATACATCCTGTTATACCACCAGACAGGAGACATACATCCTGTTATACTACCAGACAGGAGACATACATCCTGTTATACTACCAGACAGGAGACATACATCCTGTTATTCTACCAGACAGGAGACATACATCCTGTTATACTACCAGACATACATCCTGTTATACTACCAGACATACATCCTGTTATACCACCAGACAGGAGACATACATCCTGTTATACCACCAGACAGGAGACAAACATCCCACCAGACATACATCCTGTTATACCACCAGACAGGAGACATACATCCTGGTATACTACCAGACAGGAGACATACATCCTGTTATACCACCAGACATACATCCTGTATTACTACCAGACAGGAGACATACATCCTGTATTACTACCAGACAGGAGACATACATCCTGTTATACTACCAGACATACATCATGTTATACTACCAGACATACATCATGTTATACTACCAGACATACATCCTGTTATACTACCCAGACATACATCCTGTTATACTACCAGACAGGAGACATACATCCTGTTATACCACCAGACATACATCCTGTACCAGACAGGAGACATACATCCTGTATTACTACCAGACAGGAGACATACATCCTGTTATACTACCAGACATACATCCTGTTATACTACCAGACATACATCCTGTTATACCACCAGACAGGAGACATACATCCTGTTATACTACCAGACAGGAGACATACATCCTGTTATACTACCAGACAGGAGACATACATCCCGACAGGAGACATACATCCTGTTATACTACCAGACATACATCCTGTTATACTACCAGACATACATCCTGTTATACCACCACCAGACAGGAGACATACATCCCTGTTATACTACCAGACAGGAGACATACATCCTGTTATACTACCAGACAGGGAGACATACATCCTGTTATACTCACCAGACATACATCCTTTATTACCAGACAGAGACATACATCCTGTTTACTACCAGACAGGAGACATACATCCTGTTATACTACCAGACATACATCCTACCAGACATACATCATGTTATTATACTACCAGACATACATCCTGTTATACACCAGACAGGAGACATACATCCTGTTATACTACCAGACAGAGACAAACATCCTGTTATACTACCAGACATACATCCTGTTATACTCACCAGACAGGAGACATACATCCTGGTATACTACCAGACAGAGACATACATCCTGTTATACTACCAGACATACATCCTGTTATACTACCAGACAGGAGACATACATCCTGTTATACTACCAGACAGGAGACATACATCCTGTTATACTACCAGACATACATCATGTTATACTACCAGACATACATCATGTTATACTACCAGACATACATCCTGTTATACTACCAGACAGGAGACATACATCCTGTTATACTACCAGACAGGAGACATACATCCTGTTATACCACCAGACATACATCCTGTATTACTACCAGACAGGAGATATACATCCTGTATTACTACCAGACAGGAGACATACATCCTGTTATACTACCAGACATACATCCTGTTATACTACCAGACAGGAGACATACATCCTGTTATACTACCAGACAGGAGACATACATCCTGTTATACTACCAGACAGGAGACATACATCCTGTTATACCACCAGACATACATCCTGTTATACTACCAGACAGGAGACATACATCCCAGTTATTCTGGCCTTTGGCTGGTGAGACATACATCCTGTTATACTACCAGACATACATCCTGTTATACTACCAGACATACATCCTGTTATACTACCAGACAGGAGAAATACATCCTGTTATACTACCAGACATACATCCTGTATTACTACCAGACATACATCCTGTTATACTACCAGACATACATCCTGTTATACTACCAGACATACATCCTGTATTACTACCAGACATACATCCTGTTATACTACCAGACATACATCCTGTTATACCACCAGACAGGAGACATACATCCTGTTATACCACCAGACAGGAGACATACATCCTGTTATACCACCAGACAGGAGACATACATCCTGTTATACCACCAGACAGGAGACATACATCCTGTATTACTACCAGACAGGAGACATACATCCTGTTATACCACCAGACAGGAGACATACATCCTGTTATACTACCAGACATACATCCTGTTATACTACCAGACATACATCCTGTTATACTACCAGACATACATCCTGTTATACTACCAGACATACATCCTGTTATACCACCAGACAGGAGACATACATCCTGTTATACCACCAGACAGGAGACATACATCCTGTTATACTACCAGACAGGAGACATACATCCTGTTATACTACCAGACATACATCCTGTTATACTACCAGACAGGAGACATGCATCCTGTTATACCACCAGACATACATCCTGTTATACTACCAGACAGGAGACATACATTCTGTTATACCACCAGACAGGAGACATACATCCTGTTATACTACCAGACAGGAGACATACATCCTGTTATACCACCAGACAGGAGACATACATCCTGTTATATTACCAGACAGGAGACATACATCCTGTTATACTACCAGACAGGAGACATACATCCTGTTATACCACCAGACAGGAGACATACATCCTGTTATACTACCAGACAAACATCCTGTTATCCTCCCAGACAGGAAACAAACATCCTGTTATCCTCCCAGACAGGAGACATGCATCCTTTAACATCACAGAAAGACTGTTATTGGAAAGTGGTTGTGGGAATAAAGTAGAAGGGTGGATCTGGGAGACAGTTTTAAAACAGTTTAACGAGAAGTCGGATACTCGCTTAAAATGTACGTTTCTCGATAGACAACCCTCCTCCCTCAGCACAAGCTAAATGGAACACTTCCATTAGGTTTAAAGGGTGTACATTTCAGTGGCGGAGTGAGATGGGACGGTGTGTGGGTGTGTGTTTTTGTGCTTTTCTCCCTCTGAAATCCCTCTCTCCCCTGTCTCCTCCCCTGTCTCCTCCCCTGTCTCCTCCCCTGTCTCCTCCCCTGTCTCCTCCCATGTCTCTCCCCTGTCTCTCCCCTGTCTCCTCCCCTGTCTCCTCCCATGTCTCCTCCCCTGTCTCTCCCCCGTCTCTCCCCCGTCTCTCCCCCTTCTCTCCCCCGTCTCCTCCCCTGTCTCTCCCATGTCTCCTCCCCAGTCTCTCCCCTGTCTCCTCCCCTGTCTCCTCCCATGTCTCTCCCATGTCTCTCCCCTGTCTCTCCCATGTCTCCTCCCCAGTCTCTCCCCTGTCTCCTCCCCTGTCTCCTCCCCTGTCTCCTCCCATGTCTCTCCCCTGTCTCCTCCCCTGTCTCCTCCCCTGTCTCCTCCCATGTCTCCTCCCCTGTCTCCTCCCCTGTCTCCTCCCATGTCTCCTTCCCTGTCTCTCCTCTGTCTCCTCCCCTGTCTCCTCCCCTGTCTCTCCCCTGTCTCCTCCCATGTCTCCTCCCATTTCTCTCCCCTCTCTCCTCCCATGTCTCCTCCCATGTCTCCTCCCCTGTCTCCTCCCCTGTCTCTCCCCTGTCTCCTCCCATGTCTCCTCCCCTGTCTCTCTCCTGTCTCTCCTCTCTGTCTCCTCCTGTCTCCTCCCCTGTCTCCTCCCATGTCTCTCTCCCCTGTCTCCTCCCCTGTCTCTCCCCCCTCCTCTCCCCCGTCTCCTCCCTGTCTCTCCCATGTCTCCTCCCCAGTCTCTCCCCTGTCTCCTCCCTGTCTCCTCCCCTGTCTCTCCCATGTATCTCCCCTGTCTCCTCCCCTGTCTCCTCCTGTCTCCTCCCATGTCTCCTCCCCTGTCTCCTCCCCTGTCTCCTCCCTGTCTCCTCCCCTGTCTCCTCCCATGTCTCCTCCCCATGTCTCCTCCCTGCTCCCTCCCATGTCTCCCCCTGTCTCCTCCCCTGTCTCCTCCCATGTCTCCTCTTCCCTGTCTCCTCCCTCTCCCTCCCCTGTCTCCTCCCCTGTCTCCTCCCCTGTCTCCTCCCATGTCTCCTTCCCTGTCTCTCCCTGTCTCCTCCCCTGTCTCCTCCCCTGTCTCTCCCATGTCTCTCCCCTGTCTCCTCCCATGTCTCCTCCCATGTCTCTCCCCTCTCTCCTCCCATGTCTCCTCCCATGTCTCCTCCCCTGTCTCCTCCCCTGTCTCCTCCCATGTCTCCTCCCATGTCTCCTCCCCCTGTCTCCTCCCATGTCTCCTCCCTTTCTCCTCCCCAGTCTCTCCCCTGTCTCTCCCCTGTCTCCCTCCCCATGTCTCCTCCCATGTCTCACTCCTGTCTCCTCGGCTGTCTCCTACCCTGTCTCCTCCCCTGTCTCCTCCAATGTCTCCTCCCATGTCTCTCCTCCGTCTCCCCTCTCTCCTCCCATGTCTCCTCCCCTGTCTCCTCCCCTGTCTCCTCCCCTGTCTCTCCCTGTCTCCTCCCTGTCTCCTCCCCTGTCTCCTCCCCTGTCTCCCTGTCTCCTCCCATGTCTCTCCCCTGTCTCCTCCCCTGTCTCCTTCCCCTGTCTCCTCCCTCTCTCTCCCATGTCTCCTCCCTGTCTCCTCCCCTGTCTCCTCCCTGTCTCCTCCCATGTCTCTCCCCTGTCTCCTCCCCTGTCTCCTCCCATGTCTCCTCCCCTCTCTCTCCCATGTCTCCTCCCTGTCTCCTCACCTGTCTCCTCCCCTGTCTCTCCCTGTCTCTCCGCTGTCTCCTCCCCTGTCTCCCTCCCCTGTCTCTCCCCTGTCTCTCCCCTGTCTCCTCCCCGTCTCCTCCCTGTCTCTCCTGTCTCTCCTGTCTCCTCCAATGTCTCCTCCCCTGTCTCCTCCCCAGTCTCCTCCGCTGTCTATCCCTGTCTCCTCAATGTCTCCTCCCTGTCTCCTCCCCTGTCTCCTCCCCTGTCTCCTCCCTGTCTCCTCCAATGTCTCCTC
>NC_088397.1:5235079-5249162 GCF_034236695.1 Oncorhynchus nerka
TCCACATTACTAGAGTGACTAGTGTTCCACATTATTAGAGTGACTAGTGTTACATTATTAGAGTGAGTGACTAGAGTGACTAGTGTTCCACATTATTAGAGTGACTAGTGTTATTAGAGTGACTAGTGTTCCACATTATTGAGAGTTATTCTAGTTTCCACATTACTAGAGTGACTAGTGTTCCATTATAGAGTGACTATTATATCAAGTTATTAGAGTGACTAGTGTTCATTATTAGAGTGACATTATTAGAGTGACTAGTGTTCTACATTATTAGAGTGACTAGTGTTCTACATTACTAGAGTGACTAGTGTTCCACATTATTAAAGTGACTAGTGTTCCACCTTATTAGAGTGACTAGTGTTATTAGAGTGACTAGTGTTCCACATTATTAGAGTGACTAGTGTTCTACATTACTAGAGTGACTGTTCATCGACTACAGCTCGGCATTCAACACCATAGTACCCTCCTTACTGAAAACAGGTATGATATGAATATATATTTAGTCTCATACTTACTGAAAACAGGTATGATATGAATATGAATATGTATTCGGTCTCATACTTACTGAAAACAGGTATGATATGAATATGAATATGTATTCGGTCTCATACTTACTGAAAACAGGTATGATATGAATATGTATTCAGTCTCATACTTACTGAAGACAGGTATGATATGAATATGAATGTGTATTCAGTCTCATACTTACTGGAAGCAGGTATGATATGAATATGAATATGTATTCTTCTCATACTTACTGAAAACAGGTATGAAATGATTATGTATTTAGGCTCATACTTACTGAAAACAGGTATGATATGAATATGTATTCAGTCTCATACTTACTGAAAACAGGTATGATATGAATATGAATATGTATTCGGTCTCATACTTACTGATAACAGGTATGATATGAATATGTATTCTTCTCATACTTACTGAAAACAGGTATGATATGAATATGTATTCAGTCTCATACTCACTGAAAACAGGTATGATATGAATATGTATTTAGTCTCATACTTACTGATAACAGGTATGATATGAATATGTATTCAGTCTCATACTTACTGATAACAGGTATGATATTAATATGTATTCAGTCTCATACTTACTGAAAACAGGTATGATATGATTATGTATTCAGTCTCATACTTACTGATAACAGGTATGATATGAATATGTATTTAGTCTCATACTTACTGATAACAGGTATGATATGAATATGTATTCAGTCTCATACTTACTGATAACAGGTATGATATTAATATGTATTCGGACTCATACTTACTGAAAAGAGGTATACACACACAGGTTCTGATCCAAGGCACATATTTCTAAGTGGGTCGCTAGTTTATATTAGAACAGAGTGTATGTACGCTGAGTGTGCGAGGCTACGATCCCTTATTGATGTCACTTGTTAAATCCACTTCAATCAGTGTAGATGAAAGGGGAGGAGATCACATTACTTCCCCAGATAATTATCTTCGGTCATCGTCACAGCCGTGTATATTCCCCCTTATGCCGGCACCATGACGGCTCTCAAGCAACTACATTGGACTTCTGCAAACTGGAAACCACATATCCTGAGGCCTCATTTATTGTAGCTGGGGACTTTAACAAAGCACATTTTAGGAAAACGCTACGCAAGTTCTATCAACACATTGCCTGCAATACTCACGCTTCAAAAACTCTCGACTGTTGTTACATTGTTACCATTGTTATGGCTACAAGGCCCTCCCTGCTATCCCTTCAGCAAATCAGATCACGACTCCATTCCGACTAGCTGGCCGGGTGTGTTTTACGGACATATTCAATCAATCCCCTATACCAGTCTGCTGTTCCCACATGCTTCAAGAGGGCCACCATTGTTCCTGTTCCCAAGAAAGCTAAGGTAACTGAGCTAAACGACTACCGCCCATAGCACTCACTTCCGTCATCATGAAGTGCTTTGAGAGACTAGTCAAGGACCATATCACCTCCACCCTACCTGACACCCTAGACCCACTCCAATTTGCTTACCGCCCAAATAGGTCCACAGACGATGCAATCTCAACCACACTGCACACTGCCCTAACCCACCTGGACAAGAGGAATACCTATGTGAGAATGCTGTTCATCGACTACAGCTCGGCATTCAACACCATAGTACCCTCCAAGCTCGTCATCAAGCTCGAGACCCTGGGTCTCGACCCCGCCCCTGTGCAACTGGGTACTGGACTTCCTGACGGGCCGCCCCCAGGTGGTGAGGGTAGGCAACAACATCTCCTCCCCGCTGATCCTCAACACGGGGCCCCACAAGGTGCGTTCTGAGCCCTCTCCTGTACTCCCTGTTCACCCACGACTGCGTGGCCACGCACGCTCCAACTCAATCATCAAGTTTGCGGACGACACAACAGTGGTAGGCTTGATTACCAACAACGACGAGACGGCCTACAGGGAGGAGGTGAGGGCCCTCGGGAGTGTGGTGTCAGGAAAATAACCTCACTCAACGTCAACAAAACTAAGGAGATGATTGTGGACTTCAGGAAACAGCAGAGGGAACACCCCCTATCCACATCGATGGAACAGTAGTGGAGAGGTAGCAAGTTTTAAGTTCCTCGGCATACACATCACAGACAAACTGAATTGGTCCACTCACACTGACAGCGTCGTGAAGAAGGCGCAGCAGTGCCTCTTCAACCTCAGGAGGCTGAAGAAATTCGGCTTGTCACCAAAAGCACTCACAAACTTCTACAGATGCACAATCGAGAGCATCCTGGCGGGCTGTATCACCGCCTGGTACGGCAACTGCTCCGCCCTCAACCGTAAGGCTCTCCAGAGGGTAGTGAGGTCTGCACAACGCATCACCGGGGGCAAACTACCTGCCCTCCAGGACACCTACACCACCCGATGTTACAGGAAGGCCATAAAGATCATCAAGGACATCAACCACCCGAACCACTGCCTGTTCACCCCGCTATCATCCAGAAGGCGAGGTCAGTACAGGTGCATCAAAGCTGGGACCGAGAGACTGAAAAACAGCTTCTATCTCAAGGTCATCAGACTGTTAAACAGCCACCACTAACATTGAGTGGCTGCTGCCAACACACTGACTCTTTAATTTACTTTTTAAATTTATGAACATTTGAACATCTTGGCCATGTTCTGTTATAATCTCCACCCGGCACAGCCAGAAGAGGACTGGCCACCCCACATAGCCTGGTTCCTCTCTAGGTTTCTTCCTAGGTTTTGGCCTTTCTAGGGAGATTTTCCTAGCCACCGTGCTTCTACACCTGCATTGCTTGCTGTTTGGGGTTTTAGGCTGGGTTTCTGTACAGCACTTTGAGATATCAGCTGATGTACGAAGGGCTATATAAATACATTTGATTTGATTTGATTTGATACAGCCCCACAAGATACTCTCAAAAGTTTGTGAGGGTCTTTGGGGCCAAGCCAAATTTCTTCAGCCTCCTGAGGTTGAAGAGGCGCTGTTGTGCCTTCTTTATCACACTGTGTTGCCAAAGGGAGGGTGGGGGAGGGCCTTGTAGTGGCATAGACACAGTGGAGGAGAGAGAGAGAGAGGGAGAGAGGGAGGGAGAGAGAGAGAGAGGGAAAGAGAGAGAGAGAGAGACAGAGAGAGAGGGGGAGAGAGAGAGAGAGGGAGAGAGAGAGGGAGAGAGAGAGAGAAAGTGAGAGAGGGGAGAGGGGGGGAGAGAGAGAGAGGGAGAGGGAGAGAGAGAGAGAGAGAGAGAGAGAGGAGAGAGAGGGAGAGGGAGAGAGAGAGAGAGAGAGAGAGAGGGGGGAGAGAGAGAGAGAGAGACTATAGTCAATGTGTTGATAGAACTTCGGTTGCGATTTCCTCAAATTTTCAGTGTTAAAATCCCCAGCTAGAATAAAAGCGGCCTCAACGTATGTGGTTTCCAGTTTGCATAAAGTCCAGTGTAGTTCCTTCATGGCCGTCGGGGTATGTGCTTGAGGGGGAATATACATGGTCGTGACAATAACGAAAAAGAGAATTATCTTGGGATGCAATGCGGCATTTGATTGTGAGGTTTTCTAGGTTGGGTGAACAAAAGGACTTGAGTTTCTGCACGTTATCACAATCATACTGTCATGAAACCACCACCTTTCTTCCCAGACAGTTCTTCATCCCTGTCTGCACGATGTACAGATGTATGTTACAGTCCCTGATGTCGCTCTGGAAGGAGATCCTCGCCCTGATCTCATCTACTTGTATTGTCCAGAGACTGAACATTAGTGAGTAATATACTCGGGAGTGGTGGGTGGTGTGCCCCGCCTCCTGAGTCGGACTAGAATTCCACTCCGAATACCTCTTCTCCATCGGCGGAAACTTGGAGCTCTGGGATAGGTTCAATTGCCTTGGGGGTAATGAACAAAGCATCCAATCAGGGAAACCTGGAGCTCTGGGATAGGTTCAATTGCCTTGGGGGTAACGAACAAAGCATCCAATCAGGGAAAGTCGTATTCCCAGGTCGTAATGCTGGCGAATTATCATCGCTCTGATGTCCAAAATATATTTCTGGCTGTATGTAAATAACCCTGTATGTAATAACCCCGTATGTAAATAACCCTGTATGTAAATAACCCTGTATGTAATAACCCTGTATGTAAATAACCCTGTATGTAATAACCCTGTATGTAAATAACCCTGTATGTAATAACCCTGTATGTAATAACCCTGTATGTAAATAACCCTGTATGTAATAACCCTGTATGTAAATAACCCTGTATGTAATAACCCTGTATGTAATAACCCTGTATGTAAATAACCCTGTATGTAATAACCCTGTATGTAATAACCCTGTATGTAATAACCCTGTATGTAAATAACCCTGTATGTAATAACCCTGTATGTAAATAACCCTGTATGTAATAACCCTGTATGTAATAACCCTGTATGTAATAACCCTGTATGTAATAACCCTGTATGTAAATAACCCTGTATGTAATAACCCTGTATGTAAATAACCCTGTATGTAATAACCCTGTATGTAATAACCCTGTATGTAATAACCCTGTATGTAATAACCCTGTATGTAATAACCCCGTATGTAAATAACCCTGTATGTAATAACCCTGTATGTAATAACCCTGTATGTAATAACCCTGTATGTAAATAACCCTGTATGTAAATAACCCTGTATGTAATAACCCTGTATGTAATAACCCTGTATGTAATAACCCTGTATGTAATAACCCTGTATGTAAATAACCCTGTATGTAAATAACCCTGTATGTAATAACCCTGTATGTAATAACCCTGTATGTAAATAACCCTGTATGTAATAACCCTGTATGTAAATAACCCTGTATGTAATAACCCTGTATGTAATAACCCTGTATGTAAATAACCCTGTATGTAATAACCCTGTATGTAATAACCCTGTATGTAATAACCCTGTATGTAAATAACCCTGTATGTAATAACCCTGTATGTAAATAACCCTGTATGTAATAACCCTGTATGTAATAACCCTGTATGTAAATAACCCTGTATGTAATAACCCTGTATGTAAATAACCCTGTATGTAAATAACCCTGTATGTAATAACCCTGTATGTAATAACCCTGTATGTAAATAACCCTGTATGTAATAACCCTGTATGTAATAACCCTGTATGTAATAACCCTGTATGTAATATCCCCGTATGTAAATAACCCTGTATGTAATAACCCTGTATGTAAATAACCCTGTATGTAATAACCCTGTATGTAAATAACCCTGTATGTAATAACCCTGTATGTAATAACCCTGTATGTAATAACCCTGTATGTAAATAACCCTGTATGTAAATAACCCTGTATGTAATAACCCTGTATGTAATAACCCTGTATGTAATATCCCTGTATGTAATAACCCTGTATGTAATAACCCTGTATGTAAATAACCCTGTATGTAAATAACCCTGTATGTAATAACCCTGTATGTAAATAACCCTGTATGTAAATAACCCCAATAA
Source organism: Oncorhynchus nerka (assembly GCF_034236695.1). NCBI lineage: Eukaryota > Metazoa > Chordata > Actinopteri > Salmoniformes > Salmonidae > Oncorhynchus > Oncorhynchus nerka. The sequence goes on from NC_088397.1 coordinate 5,241,046, forward strand.
AAGTTAACACATTGAAACAAAATATACAGTGAAGTTGTTTAGGAGCTAGAAGCAGAGGTGCCATATCTGTCTTGAATACTTCAGATGGAAAACATTCAATTGACATACGGTATGATGAACTTCCTGTCAATATTCAGTTAAAGTCTTGAATACTTCAGATGGAAAACATTCAATTGACATACGGTATGATGAACTTCCTGTCAATATTCAGTTAAAGTCTTGAATACTTCAGATGGAAAACATACGGTATGATGACATACGGTATGATGAACTTCCTGTCAATGTCTCTTTCTATAAATAAAGTTAATTTATTTTAAATTCTAAGATGTGAGGGCTGCCTCTGTATCTAATAATATGTCCTTGACTGTTTTTCAGCTCTTGACGGTTTATTTTGTATTTTTCTTGTGTTTTGGACCAATAGTCTGTCTTCCCCTTGAATCCCACAGTGACACTATGAATATGATTGACGTTGTGAGTTTGGAGGGTGACGCCTGAGATACACAGACGGACATCAGGTCAGAATACAATTTACCCTGGAGACAAACACACGCACAGACGGACATCAGGTCAGAATACAATTTACCCTGGAGACAAACACACACATGCACAACGCACAGACACAGACACACACACACACACACACACACACACACACAAATAGCCTTCCCTGGAGGCTAAAGCAATCTCGTCACTCGGAAGACAACAAAATATAAATTAATACAATTTCTCATAGCGACAATTTTGCCTTTGATTAAAAAGGACTGCGAGGCAGCTAATTTGAATTGTTTAAGTACAGAGATAACAACGCTGTAGTCAACCGCATACCAAATGGCACTGTATGTGTATTTCTATTCATTATGGATCCACATCTTTTATTTATTTTATTTAACTAGGCAAGGCAGTTAAGAACAAATTCTTATTTTCAATGACAGCCTAGGAACAGTGGGTTAACTGCCTGTTCAGGGGCTGAACAACAGATTTGTACCTTGTCAGCTCGGGGGTTTGAACTTGCAACCTTCCGGTTACTAGTCCAACGCTCTAAGCAATAGGCTACTCTTCCTGGGGTTTATTATGGATCCACATTTACTCTTCCTGGGGTTTATTATGGATCCACATTTACTCTTCCTGGGGTTTATTATGATCCACCTCTACTCTGCCTGGGGTTTATTATGGATCCACATTCACTCTTCCTGGGGTTTATTATGGATCCACATTTACTCTTCCTGGGGTTTATTATGGATCCACATTTACTCTTCCTGGGGTTTATTATGGATCCACATTTACTCTTCCTGGGGTTTATTATGGATCCACATTTACTCTTCCTGGGGTTTATTATGGATCCACCTCTACTCTTCCTGGGGTTTATTATGGATCCACCTCTACTCTTCCTGGGGTTTATTATGATCCACCTCTACTCTGCCTGGGGTTTATTATGGATCCACATTCACTCTTCCTGGGGTTTATTATGGATCCACATTTACTCTTCCTGGGGTTTATTATGGATCCACATTTACTCTTCCTGGGGTTTATTATGGATCCACATTTACTCTTCCTGGGGTTTATTATGGATCCACATTTACTCTTCCTGGGGTTTATTATGGATCCACCTCTACTCTTCCTGGGGTTTATTATGGATCCACATTTACTCTTCCTGGGGTTTATTATGATCCACATTTACTCTTCCTGGGGTTTATTATGGATCCACCTCTACTCTTCATGGGGTTTATTATGGATCCACATTTACTCTGCCTGGGGTTTATTATGGATCCACCTCTACTCTTCCTGGGGTTTATTATGGATCCACATTTACTCTTCCTGGGGTTTATTATGATCCACATTTACTCTTCCTGGGGTTTATTATGGATCCACCTCTACTCATCCTGGGGTTTATTATGGATCCACATTTACTCTTCCTGGGGTTTATTATGGATCCACCTCTACTCTTCCTGGGGTTTATTATGGATCCACATTTACTCTTCCTGGGGTTTATTATGGATCCACATTCACTCTTCCTGGGGTTTATTATGGATCCACATTTACTCTTCCTGGGGTTTATTATGGATCCACATCTACTCTTCCTGTGGTTTATTGTGATCCACCTCTACTCTGCCTGGGGTTTATTATGGATCCACATTCACTCTTCCTGGGGTTTATTATGGATCCACATTTACTCGTCCTGGGGTTTATTATGATCCACATTTACTCTTCCTGGGGTTTATTATGGATCCACATTCACTCTTCCTGGGGTTTATTATGGATCAACATTTACTCTTCCTGGGGTTTATTATGGATCCACATCTACTCTTCCTGGGGTCCAGCAAAATTAGCGCTGTTATACAGTATTCTAAATATTACAATACATTCTAAACAGATTTGAACAACACATGGAGTGTGTGCCCTCAGGCCACTACTTTACTAGCACATATCTACAACACAAACATCCCATGTGTACGTGTGTGTATAGAGCGTATTTTATCGTGTCTGTGTCTATGTTTGTGTCTCTTCACAGTCCCTGCTGTTCCATAAGGGGTTATCTGTTTTTTTTATCTAATGAGTTACTCGATGTGGAATAGAGTTCCATGTAGTTATGGCTCTATGTAGTACTGTGGAATAGAGTTCCATGTAGTCGTGGCTCTATGTAGTACTGTGGAATAGAGTTCCATGTAGTCGTGGCTCTATGTAGTAGTGTGGAATAGAGTTCCATGTAGTCATGGCTCTATGTAGTACTGTGGAATAGAGTTCCATGTAGTCATGGCTCTATGTAGTACTGTGGAATAGAGTTCCATGTAGTCGTGGCTCTATGTAGTACTGTGGAATAGAGTTCCATGTAGTCATGGCTCTATGTAGTACTGTGGAATAGAGTTCCATGTAGTCGTGGCTCTATGTAGTACTGTGGAATAGAGTTCCATGTAGTCGTGGCTCTATGTAGTACTGTGGAATAGAGTTCCATGTAGTCATGGCTCTATGTAGTACTGTGGAATAGAGTTCCATGTAGTCGTGGCTCTATGTAGTACTGTGGAATAGAGTTCCATGTAGTCATGGCTCTATGTAGTACTGTGGAATAGAGTTCCATGTAGTCATGGCTCTATGTAGTACTGTGGAATAGAGTTCCATGTAGTCGTGGCTCTATGTAGTACTGTGGAATAGAGTTCCATGTAGTCGTGGCTCTATGTAGTACTGTGGAATAGAGTTCCATGTAGTCATGGCTCTATGTAGTACTGTGGAATAGAGTTCCATGTAGTCGTGGCTCTATGTAGTACTGTGGAATAGAGTTCCATGTAGTCATGGCTCTATGTAGTACTGTGGAATAGAGTTCCATGTAGTCATGGCTCTATTTAGTACTGTGGAATAGAGTTCCATATAGTCATGGCTCTATGTAGTACTGTGGAATAGAGTTCCATGTAGTCATGGCTCTATGTAGTACTGTGGAATAGAGTTCCATGTAGTCGTGGCTCTATGTAGTACTGTGGAATAGAGTTCCATATAGTCATGGCTCTATTTAGTACTGTGGAATAGAGTTCCATATAGTCATGGCTCTATGTAGTACTGTGGAATAGAGTTCCATGTAGTCGTGGCTCTATGTAGTACTGTGGAATAGAGTTCCATATAGTCATGGCTCTATTTAGTACTGTGGAATAGAGTTCCATGTAGTCGTGGCTCTATGTAGTACTGTGGAATAGAGTTCCATATAGACATGGCTCTATGTAGTACTGTGGAATAGAGTTCCATGTAGTCGTGGCTCTATGTAGTACTGTGGAATAGAGTTCCATATAGTCATGGCTCTATTTAGTACTGTGGAATAGAGTTCCATATAGTCATGGCTCTATGTAGTACTGTGGAATAGAGTTCCATGTAGTCGTGGCTCTATGTAGTACTGTGGAATAGAGTTCCATATAGTCATGGCTCTATTTAGTACTGTGGAATAGAGTTCCATGTAGTCATGGCTCTATGTAGTACTGTGGAATAGAGTTCCATATAGTCATGGCTCTATTTAGTACTGTGGAATAGAGTTCTATATAGTCATGGCTCTATTTAGTACTGTGGAATAGAGTTCCATATAGTCATGGCTCTATGTAGTACTGTGGAATAGAGTTCCATGTAGTCGTGGCTCTATGTAGTACTGTGGAATAGAGTTCCATGTAGTCGTGGCTCTATGTAGTACTGTGGAATAGAGTTCCATGTAGTCATGGCTCTATGTAGTACTGTGGAATAGAGTTCCATGTAGTCGTGGCTCTATGTAGTACTGTGGAATAGAGTTCCATGTAGTCATGGCTCTATGTAGTACTGTGGAATAGAGTTCCATGTAGTCGTGGCTCTATGTAGTACTGTGGAATAGAGTTCCATGTAGTCATGGCTCTATGTAGTACTGTGGAATAGAGTTCCATGTAGTCATGGCTCTATTTAGTACTGTGGAATAGAGTTCCATATAGTCATGGCTCTATGTAGTACTGTGGAATAGAGTTCCATGTAGTCATGGCTCTATGTAGTACTGTGGAATAGAGTTCCATGTAGTCGTGGCTCTATGTAGTACTGTGGAATAGAGTTCCATGTAGTCGTGGCTCTATGTAGTACTGTGGAATAGAGTTCCATGTAGTCATGGCTCTATGTAGTACTGTGGAATAGAGTTCCATGTAGTCGTGGCTCTATGTAGTACTGTGGAATAGAGTTCCATGTAGTCATGGCTCTATGTAGTACTGTGGAATAGAGTTCCATGTAGTCGTGGCTCTATGTAGTACTGTGGAATAGAGTTCCATGTAGTCATGGCTCTATGTAGTACTGTGGAATAGAGTTCCATGTAGTCATGGCTCTATTTAGTACTGTGGAATAGAGTTCCATGTAGTCATGGCTCTATTTAGTACTGTGGAATAGAGTTCCATATAGTCATGGCTCTATGTAGTACTGTGGAATAGAGTTCCATGTAGTCATGGCTCTATGTAGTACTGTGGAATAGAGTTCCATGTAGTCGTGGCTCTATGTAGTACTGTGGAATAGAGTTCCATGTAGTCGGGCTCTATGTAGTACTGTGGAATAGAGTTCCATGTAGTCATGGCTCTATGTAGTACTGTGGAATAGAGTTCCATGTAGTCGTGGCTCTATGTAGTACTGTGGAATAGAGTTCCATGTAGTCATGGCTCTATGTAGTACTGTGGAATAGAGTTCCATGTAGTCGTGGCTCTATGTAGTACTGTGGAATAGAGTTCCATGTAGTCATGGCTCTATGTAGTACTGTGGAATAGAGTTCCATGTAGTCATGGCTCTATTTAGTACTGTGGAATAGAGTTCCATATAGTCATGGCTCTATGTAGTACTGTGGAATAGAGTTCCATGTAGTCATGGCTCTATGTAGTACTGTGGAATAGAGTTCCATGTAGTCGTGGCTCTATGTAGTACTGTGGAATAGAGTTCCATATAGTCATGGCTCTATTTAGTACTGTGGAATAGAGTTCCATATAGTCATGGCTCTATGTAGTACTGTGGAATAGAGTTCCATGTAGTCGTGGCTCTATGTAGTACTGTGGAATAGAGTTCCATATAGTCATGGCTCTATTTAGTACTGTGGAATAGAGTTCCATGTAGTCGTGGCTCTATGTAGTACTGTGGAATAGAGTTCCATATAGTCATGGCTCTATGTAGTACTGTGGAATAGAGTTCCATGTAGTCGTGGCTCTATGTAGTACTGTGGAATAGAGTTCCATATAGTCATGGCTCTATTTAGTACTGTGGAATAGAGTTCCATATAGTCATGGCTCTATGTAGTACTGTGGAATAGAGTTCCATGTAGTCGTGGCTCTATGTAGTACTGTGGAATAGAGTTCCATATAGTCATGGCTCTATTTAGTACTGTGGAATAGAGTTCCATGTAGTCATGGCTCTATGTAGTACTGTGGAATAGAGTTCCATATAGTCATGGCTCTATTTAGTACTGTGGAATACAGTTCTATATAGTCATGGCTCTATTTAGTACTGTGGAATAGAGTTCCATATAGTCATGGCTCTATGTAGTACTGTGGAATAGAGTTCCATGTAGTCGTGGCTCTATGTAGTACTGTGGAATAGAGTTCCATGTAGTCGTGGCTATACCCTCACCCCTCTCCTCTCTCCCCTCTGTCCTCCCTATACCCTCACCCCTCTCCTCTCTCCCCTCTTTCCTCCCTATACCCTCACCCCTCTCCTCTCTCCCCTCTGTCCTCCCTATACCCTCACCCCTCTCCTCTCTCCCCTCTTTCCTCCCTATACCCTCACCCCTCTCCTCTCTCCCTCTTTCCTCCCTATACCCTCACCCTCTCCTCTCTCCCTCTGTCCTCCCTATACCCTCACCCCTCTCCTCTCCCCCTTTTCCTCCCTATACCCTCACCCCTCCCTCTCTCCCCTCTGTCCTCCCCTATACCCCTCACCCTCTCCTCTCTCCCTCTCTTTCCTCCCTATACCCTCACCCCTCTCCTCTCTCCTCTGTCCTCCCTATACCCTCACCCCTCCTCTCTCCCCCCTTTCCTCCCTATACCCTCACCCCTCTCCTCTCCCCTCTGTCCTCCCTATACCCCTCACCCTCTCCCTCTCTCCCCTCTTTCCTCCCTATACCCTCACCCCTCTCCTCTCTCCCCTCTTCCTCCCTATACCCTCACCCCTCTCCTCTCTCCCTCTTCCTCCCTATACCCTCACCCTCTCCTCTCTCCCCTCTGTCCTCCCTATACCCTCACCCCCTCTCCTCTCTCCCCTCTTTCCTCCCTATACCCTCACCCCTCTCCTCTCTCCCCTCTGTCCTCCCTATACCCTCACCCCTCCCTCTCCCCTCTTCCTACCTATACCCCTCACCCCCCTCTCCTCTCTCCCCTCTGTCCTCCCTATACCCCCTCACCCCTCTCCTCTCTCCCTCTTTTCCTCCCTATACCCTCACCCCTCTCCTCTCTCCCTCTTTCCTCCCTATACCCTCACCCCTCTCCTCTCTCCCTCTGTCCTCCCTATACCCTCACCCCTCTCCTCTCTCCCCTCTTTCCTCCCTATACCTCACCCCTCTCCTCTCTCCCCCTCTGTCCTCCCTATACCCTCACCCCTCTCCTCTCTCCCCTCTTTCCTCCCTATACCCTCACCCCTCTCCCTCTCCCCTCTGTCCTCCCTATACCCTCACCCCTCTCCTCTCTCCCCTCTTTCCTCCTCCCTATACCCTCACCCCTCTCCTCTCTCCCCTCTGTCCTCCCTATACCCTCACCCCTCTCCTCTCTCCCCCTTTCCTCCCTATACCTCACCCCCCTCTCCTCTCTCCCCCTCTTTCCTCCCTATACCCTCACCCCTCTCCCTCTCTCCCCTCTTTCCTCCCTATACCCTCACCCCTCTCTCTCTCCCCTCTGTCCTCCCTATACCTCACCCCCTCTCCCTCTCCCTCTTCCTCCCTATACCCTCACCCCCCTCTCCTCTCTCCCCTCTTTCCTCCCTATACCCTCACCCCTCTCCTCTCTCCCTCTTCCTCCCTATACCCTCACCCCTCTCCTCTCTCCTTCTGTCCTCCCTATACCCTCACCCCCTCTCCTCTCTCCCCTCTTCCTCCCTATACCCTCACCCCTCTCCTCTCTCCCTCTGTCCTCCCTATACCCTCACCCCTCTCCTCCTCTCCCCTCTTTCCTCCCTATACCCCTCCCTCTCCTCTCTCCCCCTGTCCTCCCTATACTCACCCCTCTCTCCTCTCCCCTCTTTCCTCCCCTATACCCTCACCCCTCTCCTCTCTCCCCTCTGTCCTCCCTATACCCTCACCCCTCTCCTCTCTCCCCTCTGTCCTCCCTATACCCTCACCCCTCTCCTCTCTCCCCTCTTTCCTCCCTATACCCTCACCCCTCTCCTCTCTCCCCTCTGTCCTCCCTATACCCTCACCCCTCTCCTCTCTACCCTCTGTCCTCCCCCATAATGACCTCAGATCATTTCCTGTTCCACCTTCTTGGGAAGCAAGAAGAAAACAAGCCTATACCCTCTCCCCTCTCCCCTCTCCCCTCTAACACCTGAGGAGGAGGTATATATGCTGACACCTTCTTGGGAAGCAGGCATGGTAATATGACCATGTTGTATTTAGAAAACAAGCTAGAGGGAAAGATATAACACCAATAACATATGTGTAGTACTGTGGAATA
>NC_088397.1:5249262-5250576 GCF_034236695.1 Oncorhynchus nerka
TAACTACAGTAACAGCCGCAGCCCTTGCAGAGCAAGGGGAACCACTACTTCAAGGTCTCAGAGTAAGTGACGTCACCAATTGAAACGCTATTAGTGCGCACCACCTCTAACTAGCTAGCCGTTTCACATCGGCTACACTCACCCCCCTTTTGACCTCCTCCTTTTCCGCAGCAACCAGTTGACATCTGGACGGCTCTGACTTAGAATACGTGGACAACTACAAATACCTAGGTGTCTGGTTAGACTGTAAACTCTCCTTCCAGACCCACATCAAACATCTCCAATCCAAAGTTAAATCTAGAATCGGCTTTCTATTTCGCAACAAAGCATCCTTCACTCATGCTACCAAACATACCCTTGTAAAACTGACCATCATACTAATCCTCGACTGTGATGTCATTTACAAAATAGCCTCCAATACCCTACTCAACAAATTGATGCAGTCTATCACAGTGCCATCCGTTTTGTCACCAAAGCCCCATATACTACCCACCATTGCGACCTGTACGCTCGTTGGTCAGTCTGCCATACTCCCGTTGCCAAACCCACTGGCTCCATGTCATCTATAAGACCCTGCTAGGTATCTCAGCTCGCTGGTCACCATAGCATCTCCCACCTGTACCACGCGCTCCAGCAGGTATATCTCTGGTCACCCCAAAACCAATTCTTTCTTTGGCTGCCTCTCCTTCCAGTTCTCTGCTGCCAATGACTGGAACAAACATCTCTGAAACTGGAAACATTTATCTCCCTCACTAGCTTTAAGCACCAGCTGTCAGAGCAGCTCACAGACTACTGCACCTGTACATAGCCCACCTATAATTTAGCCCAAACAACTACCTCTTTCCCTACTGTATTAATTTGATTTTATTTATTTATTTTATTTATTTTGCTCCTTTGCACCCCATTATTTTTATTTCTACTTTGCACATTCTTCCACTGCAAATCTACCATTCCAGTGTTTTACTTGCTACATTGTATTTACTTTGCCACCATGGCCTTTTTAGCCTTTACATCCCTTCTCACCTAATTTGCTCACATCATATTTAGACTTGTTTCTACTGTATTATTGACTGTATGTTTGTTTTACTCCATGTGTAACTCTGTGTCGTTGTATGTGTCGAACTGCTTTGCTTTATCTTGGCCAGGTCGCAATTGTAAATGAGAACTTGTTCTCAATTTGCCTCCCTGGTTAAATAAAGGTGAAATTAAAAATACATGAAAAATAAAGTTAAGTAAAGGTAAAAAAAATAAAAAATAATCGGTGTTATGAAAACGTGAAATTCACCGATTTAATCGGCCATTCTGTTTAATCGG
>NC_088397.1:5251076-5351076 GCF_034236695.1 Oncorhynchus nerka
GTGACACAAAGTTCTTATCTAAATGGTGAAAATGCAACAGCTGTTAATCAGACTCACTTTCACTTTATATAGTGCACCAAGAGATAGTTTCTCGCTTACGGCCACACTGTCCTGAGTCGCCTGATCTCGTCTGATCTCAGAAGCTAAGCAGGGTCGGGCCTGGTTAGTACTTGGATGGGAGACCGCCTGGGAATACCAGGTGTACGCCTGATCTCGTCTGATCTCAGAAGCTAAGCAGGGTCGGGCCTGGTTAGTACTTGGATGGGAGACCGCCTGGGAATACCAGGTGCTGTAAGCATTTGGCAACTCTTTGTCCGTTTTTTCCCACAAGGCTGAAATATGTGCCCTCGCTTTGAAATAAGTAAGCAAGGTTAGTTTGTATTTCATCCAACAATCTGTGCTACAAATTATGGCTACAGTATATGCAATTTTCCACATTTGAGTGACACAAAGATTCTTATCTAAATGGTGAAAATGCAACAGCTGTTAATCAGACTCACTTTGACTTTATATAGTGCACCAAGAGATGGTTTCTCGCTTACGGCCACACTGTCCTGAGTACGCCTGATCTCGTCTGATCTCAGAAGCTAAGCAGGGTCGGGCCTGGTTAGTACTTGGATGGGAGACCGCCTGGGAATACCAGGTGCTGTAAGCATTTGGCAACTCTTTGTCCGTTTTTTCCCACAAGGCTGAAATATGTGCCCTCGCTTTGAAATAAGTAAGCAAGGTTAGTTTGTATTTCATCCAACAATCTGTGCTACAAATTATGGCTACAGTATATGCAATTTTTTCCACATTTTGAGTGACACAAAGATTCTTATCTAAATGGTGAAAATGCAACAGCTGTTAATCAGACTCACTTTGACTTTATATAGTGCACCAAGAGATGGTTTCTCGCTTACGGCCACACTGTCCTGAGTACGCCTGATCTCGTCTGATCTCAGAAGCTAAGCAGGGTCGGGCCTGGTTAGTACTTGGATGGGAGACCGCCTGGGAATACCAGGTGCTGTAAGCATTTGGCAACTCTTTGTCCGTTTTTTCCCACAAGGCTGAAATATGCCCTCGCTTTGAAATAAGTAAGCAAGGTTAGTTTGTATTTCATCCAACAATCTGTGCTACAAATTATGGCTACAGTATATGCAATTTTGAGTGACACAAAGATTCTTATCTAAATGGTGAAAATGCAACAGCTGTTAATCAGACTCACTTTGACTTTATATAGTGCACCAAGAGATGGTTTCTCGCTTACGGCCACACTGTCCTGAGTACGCCTGATCTCGTCTGATCTCAGAAGCTAAGCAGGGTCGGGCCTGGTTAGTACTTGGATGGGAGACCGCCTGGGAATACCAGGTGCTGTAAGCATTTGGCAACTCTTTGTCCGTTTTTTCCCACAAGGCTGAAATATGTGCCCTCGCTTTGAAATAAGTAAGCAAGGTTAGTTTGTATTTCATCCAACAATCTGTGCTACAAATTATGGCTACAGTATATGCAATTTTTCCACATTTTGAGTGACACAAAGATTCTTATCTAAATGGTGAAAATGCAACAGCTGTTAATCAGACTCACTTTGACTTTATATAGTGCACCAAGAGATGGTTTCTCGCTTACGGCCACACTGTCCTGAGTACGCCTGATCTCGTCTGATCTCAGAAGCTAAGCAGGGTCGGGCCTGGTTAGTACTTGGATGGGAGACCGCCTGGGAATACCAGGTGCTGTAAGCATTTGGCAACTCTTTGTCCGTTTTTTCCCACAAGGCTGAAATATGTGCCCTCGCTTTGAAATAAGTAAGCAAGGTTAGTTTGTATTTCATCCAACAATCTGTGCTACAAATTATGGCTACAGTATATGCAATTTTGAGTGACACAAAGATTCTTATCTAAATGGTGAAAATGCAACAGCTGTTAATCAGACTCACTTTGACTTTATATAGTGCACCAAGAGATGGTTTCTCGCTTACGGCCACACTGTCCTGAGTACGCCTGATCTCGTCTGATCTCAGAAGCTAAGCAGGGTCGGGCCTGGTTAGTACTTGGATGGGAGACCGCCTGGGAATACCAGGTGCTGTAAGCATTTGGCAACTCTTTGTCCGTTTTTTCCCACAAGGCTGAAATATGTGCCCTCGCTTTGAAATAAGTAAGCAAGGTTAGTTTGTATTTCATCCAACAATCTGTGCTACAAATTATGGCTACAGTATATGCAATTTTTTCCACATTTTGAGTGACACAAAGATTCTTATCTAAATGGTGAAAATGCAACAGCTGTTAATCAGACTCACTTTGACTTTATATAGTGCACCAAGAGATGGTTTCTCGCTTACGGCCACACTGTCCTGAGTACGCCTGATCTCGTCTGATCTCAGAAGCTAAGCAGGGTCGGGCCTGGTTAGTACTTGGATGGGAGACCGCCTGGGAATACCAGGTGCTGTAAGCATTTGGCAACTCTTTGTCCGTTTTTTCCCACAAGGCTGAAATATGTGCCCTCGCTTTGAAATAAGTAAGCAAGGTTAGTTTGTATTTCATCCAACAATCTGTGCTACAAATTATGGCTACAGTATATGCAATTTTGAGTGACACAAAGATTCTTATCTAAATGGTGAAAATGCAACAGCTGTTAATCAGACTCACTTTGACTTTATATAGTGCACCAAGAGATGGTTTCTCGCTTACGGCCACACTGTCCTGAGTACGCCTGATCTCGTCTGATCTCAGAAGCTAAGCAGGGTCGGGCCTGGTTAGTACTTGGATGGGAGACCGCCTGGGAATACCAGGTGCTGTAAGCATTTGGCAACTCTTTGTCCGTTTTTTTCCCACAAGGCTGAAATATGTGCCCTCGCTTTGAAATAAGTAAGCAAGGTTAGTTTGTATTTCATCCAACAATCTGTGCTACAAATTATGGCTACAGTATATGCAATTTTTTCCACATTTTGAGTGACACAAAGATTCTTATCTAAATGGTGAAAATGCAACAGCTGTTAATCAGACTCACTTTGACTTTATATAGTGCACCAAGAGATAGTTTCTCGCTTACGGCCACACTGTCCTGAGTACGCCTGATCTCGTCTGATCTCAGAAGCTAAGCAGGGTCGGGCCTGGTTAGTACTTGGATGGGAGACCGCCTGGGAATACCAGGTGCTGTAAGCATTTGGCAACTCTTTGTCCGTTTTTTCCCACAAGGCTGAAATATGTGCCCTCGCTTTGAAATAAGTAAGCAAGGTTAGTTTGTATTTCATCCAACAATCTGTGCTACAAATTATGGCTACAGTATATGCAATTTTTTCCACATTTTGAGTGACACAAAGATTCTTATCTAAATGGTGAAAATGCAACAGCTGTTAATCAGACTCACTTTGACTTTATATAGTGCACCAAGAGATGGTTTCTCGCTTACGGCCACACTGTCCTGAGTACGCCTGATCTCGTCTGATCTCAGAAGCTAGCAGGGTCGGGCCTGGTTAGTACTTGGATGGGAGACCGCCTGGGAATACCAGGTGCTGTAAGCATTTGGCAACTCTTTGTCCGTTTTTTCCCACAAGGCTGAAATATGTGCCCTCGCTTTGAAATAAGTAAGCAAGGTTAGTTTGTATTTCATCCAACAATCTGTGCTACAAATTATGGCTACAGTATATGCAATTTTGAGTGACACAAAGATTCTTATCTAAATGGTGAAAATGCAACAGCTGTTAATCAGACTCACTTTGACTTTATATAGTGCACCAAGAGATGGTTTCTCGCTTACGGCCACACTGTCCTGAGTACGCCTGATCTCGTCTGATCTCAGAAGCTAAGCAGGGTCGGGCCTGGTTAGTACTTGGATGGGAGACCGCCTGGGAATACCAGGTGCTGTAAGCATTTGGCAACTCTTTGTCCGTTTTTTCCCACAAGGCTGAAATATGTGCCCTCGCTTTGAAATAAGTAAGCAAGGTTAGTTTGTATTTCATCCAACAATCTGTGCTACAAATTATGGCTACAGTATATGCAATTTTTTCCACATTTTGAGTGACACAAAGATTCTTATCTAAATGGTGAAAATGCAACAGCTGTTAATCAGACTCACTTTGACTTTATATAGTGCACCAAGAGATGGTTTCTCGCTTACGGCCACACTGTCCTGAGTACGCCTGATCTCGTCTGATCTCAGAAGCTAAGCAGGGTCGGGCCTGGTTAGTACTTGGATGGGAGACCGCCTGGGAATACCAGGTGCTGTAAGCATTTGGCAACTCTTTGTCCGTTTTTTCCCACAAGGCTGAAATATGTGCCCTCGCTTTGAAATAAGTAAGCAAGGTTAGTTTGTATTTCATCCAACAATCTGTGCTACAAATTATGGCTACAGTATATGCAATTTTTTCCACATTTTGAGTGACACAAAGATTCTTATCTAAATGGTGAAAATGCAACAGCTGTTAATCAGACTCACTTTGACTTTATATAGTGCACCAAGAGATGGTTTCTCGCTTACGGCCACACTGTCCTGAGTACGCCTGATCTCGTCTGATCTCAGAAGCTAAGCAGGGTCGGGCCTGGTTAGTACTTGGATGGGAGACCGCCTGGGAATACCAGGTGCTGTAAGCATTTGGCAACTCTTTGTCCGTTTTTTCCCACAAGGCTGAAATATGTGCCCTCGCTTTGAAATAAGTAAGCAAGGTTAGTTTGTATTTCATCCAACAATCTGTGCTACAAATTATGGCTACAGTATATGCAATTTTGAGTGACACAAAGATTCTTATCTAAATGGTGAAAATGCAACAGCTGTTAATCAGACTCACTTTGACTTTATATAGTGCACCAAGAGATGGTTTCTCGCTTACGGCCACACTGTCCTGAGTACGCCTGATCTCGTCTGATCTCAGAAGCTAAGCAGGGTCGGGCCTGGTTAGTACTTGGATGGGAGACCGCCTGGGAATACCAGGTGCTGTAAGCATTTGGCAACTCTTTGTCCGTTTTTTCCCACAAGGCTGAAATATGTGCCCTCGCTTTGAAATAAGTAAGCAAGGTTAGTTTGTATTTCATCCAACAATCTGTGCTACAAATTATGGCTACAGTATATGCAATTTTTTCCACATTTTGAGTGACACAAAGATTCTTATCTAAATGGTGAAAATGCAACAGCTGTTAATCAGACTCACTTTGACTTTATATAGTGCACCAAGAGATGGTTTCTCGCTTACGGCCACACTGTCCTGAGTACGCCTGATCTCGTCTGATCTCAGAAGCTAAGCAGGGTCGGGCCTGGTTAGTACTTGGATGGGAGACCGCCTGGGAATACCAGGTGCTGTAAGCATTTGGCAACTCTTTGTCCGTTTTTTCCCACAAGGCTGAAATATGTGCCCTCGCTTTGAAATAAGTAAGCAAGGTTAGTTTGTATTTCATCCAACAATCTGTGCTACAAATTATGGCTACAGTATATGCAATTTTTTCCACATTTTGAGTGACACAAAGATTCTTATCTAAATGGTGAAAATGCAACAGCTGTTAATCAGACTCACTTTGACTTTATATAGTGCACCAAGAGATGGTTTCTCGCTTACGGCCACACTGTCCTGAGTACGCCTGATCTCGTCTGATCTCAGAAGCTAAGCAGGGTCGGGCCTGGTTAGTACTTGGATGGGAGACCGCCTGGGAATACCAGGTGCTGTAAGCATTTGGCAACTCTTTGTCCGTTTTTTCCCACAAGGCTGAAATATGTGCCCTCGCTTTGAAATAAGTAAGCAAGGTTAGTTTGTATTTCATCCAACAATCTGTGCTACAAATTATGGCTACAGTATATGCAATTTTTTCCACATTTTGAGTGACACAAAGATTCTTATCTAAATGGTGAAAATGCAACAGCTGTTAATCAGACTCACTTTGACTTTATATAGTGCACCAAGAGATGGTTTCTCGCTTACGGCCACACTGTCCTGAGTACGCCTGATCTCGTCTGATCTCAGAAGCTAAGCAGGTCGGGCCTGGTTAGTACTTGGATGGGAGACCGCCTGGGAATACCAGGTGCTGTAAGCATTTGGCAACTCTTTGTCCGTTTTTTTCCCACAAGGCTGAAATATGTGCCCTCGCTTTGAAATAAGTAAGCAAGGTTAGTTTGTATTTCATCCAACAATCTGTGCTACAAATTATGGCTACAGTATATGCAATTTTGAGTGACACAAAGATTCTTATCTAAATGGTGAAAATGCAACAGCTGTTAATCAGACTCACTTTGACTTTATATAGTGCACCAAGAGATGGTTTCTCGCTTACGGCCACACTGTCCTGAGTACGCCTGATCTCGTCTGATCTCAGAAGCTAAGCAGGGTCGGGCCTGGTTAGTACTTGGATGGGAGACCGCCTGGGAATACCAGGTGCTGTAAGCATTTGGCAACTCTTTGTCCGTTTTTTCCCACAAGGCTGAAATATGTGCCCTCGCTTTGAAATAAGTAAGCAAGGTTAGTTTGTATTTCATCCAACAATCTGTGCTACAAATTATGGCTACAGTATATTTTTTGCAATTTTGAGTGACACAAAGATTCTTATCTAAATGGTGAAAATGCAACAGCTGTTAATCAGACTCACTTTGACTTTATATAGTGCACCAAGAGATGGTTTCTCGCTTACGGCCACACTGTCCTGAGTACGCCTGATCTCGTCTGATCTCAGAAGCTAAGCAGGGTCGGGCCTGGTTAGTACTTGGATGGGAGACCGCCTGGGAATACCAGGTGCTGTAAGCATTTGGCAACTCTTTGTCCGTTTTTTCCCACAAGGCTGAAATATGTGCCCTCGCTTTGAAATAAGTAAGCAAGGTTAGTTTGTATTTCATCCAACAATCTGTGCTACAAATTATGGCTACAGTATATGCAATTTTTTCCACATTTTGAGTGACACAAAGATTCTTATCTAAATGGTGAAAATGCAACAGCTGTTAATCAGACTCACTTTGACTTTATATAGTGCACCAAGAGATGGTTTCTCGCTTACGGCCACACTGTCCTGAGTACGCCTGATCTCGTCTGATCTCAGAAGCTAAGCAGGGTCGGGCCTGGTTAGTACTTGGATGGGAGACCGCCTGGGAATACCAGGTGCTGTAAGCATTTGGCAACTCTTTGTCCGTTTTTTCCCACAAGGCTGAAATATGTGCCCTCGCTTTGAAATAAGTAAGCAAGGTTAGTTTGTATTTCATCCAACAATCTGTGCTACAAATTATGGCTACAGTATATGCAATTTTGAGTGACACAAAGATTCTTATCTAAATGGTGAAAATGCAACAGCTGTTAATCAGACTCACTTTGACTTTATATAGTGCACCAAGAGATAGTTTCTCGCTTACGGCCACACTGTCCTGAGTACGCCTGATCTCGTCTGATCTCAGAAGCTAAGCAGGGTCGGGCCTGGTTAGTACTTGGATGGGAGACCGCCTGGGAATACCAGGTGCTGTAAGCATTTGGCAACTCTTTGTCCGTTTTTTTCCCACAAGGCTGAAATATGTGCCCTCGCTTTGAAATAAGTAAGCAAGGTTAGTTTGTATTTCATCCAACAATCTGTGCTACAAATTATGGCTACAGTATATGCAATTTTGAGTGACACAAAGATTCTTATCTAAATGGTGAAAATGCAACAGCTGTTAATCAGACTCACTTTGACTTTATATAGTGCACCAAGAGATGGTTTCTCGCTTACGGCCACACTGTCCTGAGTACGCCTGATCTCGTCTGATCTCAGAAGCTAAGCAGGGTCGGGCCTGGTTAGTACTTGGATGGGAGACCGCCTGGGAATACCAGGTGCTGTAAGCATTTGGCAACTCTTTGTCCGTTTTTTCCCACAAGGCTGAAATATGTGCCCTCGCTTTGAAATAAGTAAGCAAGGTTAGTTTGTATTTCATCCAACAATCTGTGCTACAAATTATGGCTACAGTTTATGCAATTTTGAGTGACACAAAGATTCTTATCTAAATGGTGAAAATGCAACAGCTGTTAATCAGACTCACTTTGACTTTATATAGTGCACCAAGAGATAGTTTCTCGCTTACGGCCACACTGTCCTGAGTACGCCTGATCTCGTCTGATCTCAGAAGCTAAGCAGGGTCGGGCCTGGTTAGTACTTGGATGGGAGACCGCCTGGGAATACCAGGTGCTGTAAGCATTTGGCAACTCTTTGTCCGTTTTTTCCCACAAGGCTGAAATATGTGCCCTCGCTTTGAAATAAGTAAGCAAGGTTAGTTTGTATTTCATCCAACAATCTGTGCTACAAATTATGGCTACAGTATATGCAATTTTTTCCACATTTTGAGTGACACAAAGATTCTTATCTAAATGGTGAAAATGCAACAGCTGTTAATCAGACTCACTTTGACTTTATATAGTGCACCAAGAGATAGTTTCTCGCTTACGGCCACACTGTCCTGAGTACGCCTGATCTCGTCTGATCTCAGAAGCTAAGCAGGGTCGGGCCTGGTTAGTACTTGGATGGGAGACCGCCTGGGAATACCAGGTGCTGTAAGCATTTGGCAACTCTTTGTCCGTTTTTTCCCACAAGGCTGAAATATGTGCCCTCGCTTTGAAATAAGTAAGCAAGGTTAGTTTGTATTTCATCCAACAATCTGTGCTACAAATTATGGCTACAGTATATGCAATTTTTTCCACATTTTGAGTGACACAAAGATTCTTATCTAAATGGTGAAAATGCAACAGCTGTTAATCAGACTCACTTTGACTTTATATAGTGCACCAAGAGATAGTTTCTCGCTTACGGCCACACTGTCCTGAGTACGCCTGATCTCGTCTGATCTCAGAAGCTAAGCAGGGTCGGGCCTGGTTAGTACTTGGATGGGAGACCGCCTGGGAATACCAGGTGCTGTAAGCATTTGGCAACTCTTTGTCCGTTTTTTCCCACAAGGCTGAAATATGTGCCCTCGCTTTGAAATAAGTAAGCAAGGTTAGTTTGTATTTCATCCAACAATCTGTGCTACAAATTATGGCTACAGTATATGCAATTTTTCCACATTTTGAGTGACACAAAGATTCTTATCTAAATGGTGAAAATGCAACAGCTGTTAATCAGACTCACTTTGACTTTATATAGTGCACCAAGAGATAGTTTCTCGCTTACGGCCACACTGTCCTGAGTACGCCTGATCTCGTCTGATCTCAGAAGCTAAGCAGGGTCGGGCCTGGTTAGTACTTGGATGGGAGACCGCCTGGGAATACCAGGTGCTGTAAGCATTTGGCAACTCTTTGTCCGTTTTTTCCCACAAGGCTGAAATATGTGCCCTCGCTTTGAAATAAGTAAGCAAGGTTAGTTTGTATTTCATCCAACAATCTGTGCTACAAATTATGGCTACAGTATATGCAATTTTTTCCACATTTTGAGTGACACAAAGATTCTTATCTAAATGGTGAAAATGCAACAGCTGTTAATCAGACTCACTTTGACTTTATATAGTGCACCAAGAGATAGTTTCTCGCTTACGGCCACACTGTCCTGAGTACGCCTGATCTCGTCTGATCTCAGAAGCTAAGCAGGGTCGGGCCTGGTTAGTACTTGGATGGGAGACCGCCTGGGAATACCAGGTGCTGTAAGCATTTGGCAACTCTTTGTCCGTTTTTTCCCACAAGGCTGAAATATGTGCCCTCGCTTTGAAATAAGTAAGCAAGGTTAGTTTGTATTTCATCCAACAATCTGTGCTACAAATTATGGCTACAGTATATGCAATTTTTTCCACATTTTGAGTGACACAAAGATTCTTATCTAAATGGTGAAAATGCAACAGCTGTTAATCAGACTCACTTTCACTTTATATAGTGCACCAAGAGATAGTTTCTCGCTTACGGCCACACTGTCCTGAGTACGCCTGATCTCGTCTGATCTCAGAAGCTAAGCAGGGTCGGGCCTGGTTAGTACTTGGATGGGAGACCGCCTGGGAATACCAGGTGCTGTAAGCATTTGGCAACTCTTTGTCCGTTTTTTCCCACAAGGCTGAAATATGTGCCCTCGCTTTGAAATAAGTAAGCAAGGTTAGTTTGTATTTCATCCAACAATCTGTGCTACAAATTATGGCTACAGTATATGCAATTTTTTCCACATTTTGAGTGACACAAAGATTCTTATCTAAATGGTGAAAATGCAACAGCTGTTAATCAGACTCACTTTGACTTTATATAGTGCACCAAGAGATAGTTTCTCGCTTACGGCCACACTGTCCTGAGTACGCCTGATCTCGTCTGATCTCAGAAGCTAAGCAGGGTCGGGCCTGGTTAGTACTTGGATGGGAGACCGCCTGGGAATACCAGGTGCTGTAAGCATTTGGCAACTCTTTGTCCGTTTTTTCCCACAAGGCTGAAATATGTGCCCTCGCTTTGAAATAAGTAAGCAAGGTTAGTTTGTATTTCATCCAACAATCTGTGCTACAAATTATGGCTACAGTATATGCAATTTTTTCCACATTTTGAGTGACACAAAGATTCTTATCTAAATGGTGAAAATGCAACAGCTGTTAATCAGACTCACTTTGACTTTATATAGTGCACCAAGAGATAGTTTCTCGCTTACGGCCACACTGTCCTGAGTACGCCTGATCTCGTCTGATCTCAGAAGCTAAGCAGGGTCGGGCCTGGTTAGTACTTGGATGGGAGACCGCCTGGGAATACCAGGTGCTGTAAGCATTTGGCAACTCTTTGTCCGTTTTTTCCCACAAGGCTGAAATATGTGCCCTCGCTTTGAAATAAGTAAGCAAGGTTAGTTTGTATTTCATCCAACAATCTGTGCTACAAATTATGGCTACAGTATATGCAATTTTTTCCACATTTTGAGTGACACAAAGATTCTTATCTAAATGGTGAAAATGCAACAGCTGTTAATCAGACTCACTTTGACTTTATATAGTGCACCAAGAGATAGTTTCTCGCTTACGGCCACACTGTCCTGAGTACGCCTGATCTCGTCTGATCTCAGAAGCTAAGCAGGGTCGGGCCTGGTTAGTACTTGGATGGGAGACCGCCTGGGAATACCAGGTGCTGTAAGCATTTGGCAACTCTTTGTCCGTTTTTTCCCACAAGGCTGAAATATGTGCCCTCGCTTTGAAATAAGTAAGCAAGGTTAGTTTGTATTTCATCCAACAATCTGTGCTACAAATTATGGCTACAGTATATGCAATTTTTTCCACATTTTGAGTGACACAAAGATTCTTATCTAAATGGTGAAAATGCAACAGCTGTTAATCAGACTCACTTTGACTTTATATAGTGCACCAAGAGATGGTTTCTCGCTTACGGCCACACTGTCCTGAGTACGCCTGATCTCGTCTGATCTCAGAAGCTAAGCAGGGTCGGGCCTGGTTAGTACTTGGATGGGAGACCGCCTGGGAATACCAGGTGCTGTAAGCATTTGGCAACTCTTTGTCCGTTTTTTCCCACAAGGCTGAAATATGTGCCCTCGCTTTGAAATAAGTAAGCAAGGTTAGTTTGTATTTCATCCAACAATCTGTCTACAAATTATGGCTACAGTATATGCAATTTTTTCCACATTTTGAGTGACACAAAGATTCTTATCTAAATGGTGAAAATGCAACAGCTGTTAATCAGACTCACTTTGACTTTATATAGTGCACCAAGAGATGGTTTCTCGCTTACGGCCACACTGTCCTGAGTACGCCTGATCTCGTCTGATCTCAGAAGCTAAGCAGGGTCGGGCCTGGTTAGTACTTGGATGGGAGACCGCCTGGGAATACCAGGTGCTGTAAGCATTTGGCAACTCTTTGTCCGTTTTTTCCCACAAGGCTGAAATATGTGCCCTCGCTTTGAAATAAGTAAGCAAGGTTAGTTTGTATTTCATCCAACAATCTGTGCTACAAATTATGGCTACAGTATATGCAATTTTGAGTGACACAAAGATTCTTATCTAAATGGTGAAAATGCAACAGCTGTTAATCAGACTCACTTTGACTTTATATAGTGCACCAAGAGATGGTTTCTCGCTTACGGCCACATGTCCTGAGTACGCCTGATCTCGTCTGATCTCAGAAGCTAAGCAGGGTCGGGCCTGGTTAGTACTTGGATGGGAGACCGCCTGGGAATACCAGGTGCTGTAAGCATTTGGCAACTCTTTGTCCGTTTTTTCCCACAAGGCTGAAATATGTGCCCTCGCTTTGAAATAAGTAAGCAAGGTTAGTTTGTATTTCATCCAACAATCTGTGCTACAAATTATGGCTACAGTATATGCAATTTTGAGTGACACAAAGATTCTTATCTAAATGGTGAAAATGCAACAGCTGTTAATCAGACTCACTTTGACTTTATATAGTGCACCAAGAGATGGTTTCTCGCTTACGGCCACACTGTCCTGAGTACGCCTGATCTCGTCTGATCTCAGAAGCTAAGCAGGGTCGGGCCTGGTTAGTACTTGGATGGGAGACCGCCTGGGAATACCAGGTGCTGTAAGCATTTGGCAACTCTTTGTCCGTTTTTTCCCACAAGGCTGAAATATGTGCCCTCGCTTTGAAATAAGTAAGCAAGGTTAGTTTGTATTTCATCCAACAATCTGTGCTACAAATTATGGCTACAGTATATGCAATTTTTTCCACATTTTGAGTGACACAAAGATTCTTATCTAAATGGTGAAAATGCAACAGCTGTTAATCAGACTCACTTTGACTTTATATAGTGCACCAAGAGATGGTTTCTCGCTTACGGCCACACTGTCCTGAGTACGCCTGATCTCGTCTGATCTCAGAAGCTAAGCAGGGTCGGGCCTGGTTAGTACTTGGATGGGAGACCGCCTGGGAATACCAGGTGCTGTAAGCATTTGGCAACTCTTTGTCCGTTTTTTCCCACAAGGCTGAAATATGTGCCCTCGCTTTGAAATAAGTAAGCAAGGTTAGTTTGTATTTCATCCAACAATCTGTGCTACAAATTATGGCTACAGTATATGCAATTTTGAGTGACACAAAGATTCTTATCTAAATGGTGAAAATGCAACAGCTGTTAATCAGACTCACTTTGACTTTATATAGTGCACCAAGAGATGGTTTCTCGCTTACGGCCACACTGTCCTGAGTACGCCTGATCTCGTCTGATCTCAGAAGCTAAGCAGGGTCGGGCCTGGTTAGTACTTGGATGGGAGACCGCCTGGGAATACCAGGTGCTGTAAGCATTTGGCAACTCTTTGTCCGTTTTTTTCCCACAAGGCTGAAATATGTGCCCTCGCTTTGAAATAAGTAAGCAAGGTTAGTTTGTATTTCATCCAACAATCTGTGCTACAAATTATGGCTACAGTATATGCAATTTTTTCCACATTTTGAGTGACACAAAGATTCTTATCTAAATGGTGAAAATGCAACAGCTGTTAATCAGACTCACTTTGACTTTATATAGTGCACCAAGAGATGGTTTCTCGCTTACGGCCACACTGTCCTGAGTACGCCTGATCTCGTCTGATCTCAGAAGCTAAGCAGGGTCGGGCCTGGTTAGTACTTGGATGGGAGAC
Source organism: Oncorhynchus nerka (assembly GCF_034236695.1). Lineage (NCBI taxonomy): Eukaryota > Metazoa > Chordata > Actinopteri > Salmoniformes > Salmonidae > Oncorhynchus > Oncorhynchus nerka. The sequence goes on from NC_088397.1 coordinate 5,264,522, forward strand.
CGCCTGGGAATACCAGGTGCTGTAAGCATTTGGCAACTCTTTGTCCGTTTTTTCCCACAAGGCTGAAATATGTGCCCTCGCTTTGAAATAAGTAAGCAAGGTTAGTTTGTATTTCATCCAACAATCTGTGCTACAAATTATGGCTACAGTATATGCAATTTTGAGTGACACAAAGATTCTTATCTAAATGGTGAAAATGCAACAGCTGTTAATCAGACTCACTTTGACTTTATATAGTGCACCAAGAGATGGTTTCTCGCTTACGGCCACACTGTCCTGAGTACGCCTGATCTCGTCTGATCTCAGAAGCTAAGCAGGGTCGGGCCTGGTTAGTACTTGGATGGGAGACCGCCTGGGAATACCAGGTGCTGTAAGCATTTGGCAACTCTTTGTCCGTTTTTTCCCACAAGGCTGAAATATGTGCCCTCGCTTTGAAATAAGTAAGCAAGGTTAGTTTGTATTTCATCCAACAATCTGTGCTACAAATTATGGCTACAGTATATGCAATTTTGAGTGACACAAAGATTCTTATCTAAATGGTGAAAATGCAACAGCTGTTAATCAGACTCACTTTGACTTTATATAGTGCACCAAGAGATGGTTTCTCGCTTACGGCCACACTGTCCTGAGTACGCCTGATCTCGTCTGATCTCAGAAGCTAAGCAGGGTCGGGCCTGGTTAGTACTTGGATGGGAGACCGCCTGGGAATACCAGGTGCTGTAAGCATTTGGCAACTCTTTGTCCGTTTTTTCCCACAAGGCTGAAATATGTGCCCTCGCTTTGAAATAAGTAAGCAAGGTTAGTTTGTATTTCATCCAACAATCTGTGCTACAAATTATGGCTACAGTATATGCAATTTTTTCCACATTTTGAGTGACACAAAGATTCTTATCTAAATGGTGAAAATGCAACAGCTGTTAATCAGACTCACTTTGACTTTATATAGTGCACCAAGAGATGGTTTCTCGCTTACGGCCACACTGTCCTGAGTACGCCTGATCTCGTCTGATCTCAGAAGCTAAGCAGGGTCGGGCCTGGTTAGTACTTGGATGGGAGACCGCCTGGGAATACCAGGTGCTGTAAGCATTTGGCAACTCTTTGTCCGTTTTTTCCCACAAGGCTGAAATATGTGCCCTCGCTTTGAAATAAGTAAGCAAGGTTAGTTTGTATTTCATCCAACAATCTGTGCTACAAATTATGGCTACAGTATATGCAATTTTTTCCACATTTTGAGTGACACAAAGATTCTTATCTAAATGGTGAAAATGCAACAGCTGTTAATCAGACTCACTTTGACTTTATATAGTGCACCAAGAGATGGTTTCTCGCTTACGGCCACACTGTCCTGAGTACGCCTGATCTCGTCTGATCTCAGAAGCTAAGCAGGGTCGGGCCTGGTTAGTACTTGGATGGGAGACCGCCTGGGAATACCAGGTGCTGTAAGCATTTGGCAACTCTTTGTCCGTTTTTTCCCACAAGGCTGAAATATGTGCCCTCGCTTTGAAATAAGTAAGCAAGGTTAGTTTGTATTTCATCCAACAATCTGTGCTACAAATTATGGCTACAGTATATGCAATTTTTTCCACATTTTGAGTGACACAAAGATTCTTATCTAAATGGTGAAAATGCAACAGCTGTTAATCAGACTCACTTTGACTTTATATAGTGCACCAAGAGATGGTTTCTCGCTTACGGCCACACTGTCCTGAGTACGCCTGATCTCGTCTGATCTCAGAAGCTAAGCAGGGTCGGGCCTGGTTAGTACTTGGATGGGAGACCGCCTGGGAATACCAGGTGCTGTAAGCATTTGGCAACTCTTTGTCCGTTTTTTCCCACAAGGCTGAAATATGTGCCCTCGCTTTGAAATAAGTAAGCAAGGTTAGTTTGTATTTCATCCAACAATCTGTGCTACAAATTATGGCTACAGTATATGCAATTTTTTCCACATTTTGAGTGACACAAAGATTCTTATCTAAATGGTGAAAATGCAACAGCTGTTAATCAGACTCACTTTGACTTTATATAGTGCACCAAGAGATGGTTTCTCGCTTACGGCCACACTGTCCTGAGTACGCCTGATCTCGTCTGATCTCAGAAGCTAAGCAGGGTCGGGCCTGGTTAGTACTTGGATGGGAGACCGCCTGGGAATACCAGGTGCTGTAAGCATTTGGCAACTCTTTGTCCGTTTTTTCCCACAAGGCTGAAATATGTGCCCTCGCTTTGAAATAAGTAAGCAAGGTTAGTTTGTATTTCATCCAACAATCTGTGCTACAAATTATGGCTACAGTATATGCAATTTTTTCCACATTTTGAGTGACACAAAGATTCTTATCTAAATGGTGAAAATGCAACAGCTGTTAATCAGACTCACTTTGACTTTATATAGTGCACCAAGAGATGGTTTCTCGCTTACGGCCACACTGTCCTGAGTACGCCTGATCTCGTCTGATCTCAGAAGCTAAGCAGGGTCGGGCCTGGTTAGTACTTGGATGGGAGACCGCCTGGGAATACCAGGTGCTGTAAGCATTTGGCAACTCTTTGTCCGTTTTTTCCCACAAGGCTGAAATATGTGCCCTCGCTTTGAAATAAGTAAGCAAGGTTAGTTTGTATTTCATCCAACAATCTGTGCTACAAATTATGGCTACAGTATATGCAATTTTTTCCACATTTTGAGTGACACAAAGATTCTTATCTAAATGGTGAAAATGCAACAGCTGTTAATCAGACTCACTTTGACTTTATATAGTGCACCAAGAGATGGTTTCTCGCTTACGGCCACACTGTCCTGAGTACGCCTGATCTCGTCTGATCTCAGAAGCTAAGCAGGGTCGGGCCTGGTTAGTACTTGGATGGGAGACCGCCTGGGAATACCAGGTGCTGTAAGCATTTGGCAACTCTTTGTCCGTTTTTTTTTCCCACAAGGCTGAAATATGTGCCCTCGCTTTGAAATAAGTAAGCAAGGTTAGTTTGTATTTCATCCAACAATCTGTGCTACAAATTATGGCTACAGTATATGCAATTTTTCCACATTTTGAGTGACACAAAGATTCTTATCTAAATGGTGAAAATGCAACAGCTGTTAATCAGACTCACTTTGACTTTATATAGTGCACCAAGAGATGGTTTCTCGCTTACGGCCACACTGTCCTGAGTACGCCTGATCTCGTCTGATCTCAGAAGCTAAGCAGGGTCGGGCCTGGTTAGTACTTGGATGGGAGACCGCCTGGGAATACCAGGTGCTGTAAGCATTTGGCAACTCTTTGTCCGTTTTTTCCCACAAGGCTGAAATATGTGCCCTCGCTTTGAAATAAGTAAGCAAGGTTAGTTTGTATTTCATCCAACAATCTGTGCTACAAATTATGGCTACAGTATATGCAATTTTTTCCACATTTTGAGTGACACAAAGATTCTTATCTAAATGGTGAAAATGCAACAGCTGTTAATCAGACTCACTTTGACTTTATATAGTGCACCAAGAGATGGTTTCTCGCTTACGGCCACACTGTCCTGAGTACGCCTGATGATCTCGTCTGATCTCAGAAGCTAAGCAGGGTCGGGCCTGGTTAGTACTTGGATGGGAGACCGCCTGGGAATACCAGGTGCTGTAAGCATTTGGCAACTCTTTGTCCGTTTTTTCCCACAAGGCTGAAATATGTGCCCTCGCTTTGAAATAAGTAAGCAAGGTTAGTTTGTATTTCATCCAACAATCTGTGCTACAAATTATGGCTACAGTATATGCAATTTTTTCCACATTTTGAGTGACACAAAGATTCTTATCTAAATGGTGAAAATGCAACAGCTGTTAATCAGACTCACTTTGACTTTATATAGTGCACCAAGAGATGGTTTCTCGCTTACGGCCACACTGTCCTGAGTACGCCTGATCTCGTCTGATCTCAGAAGCTAAGCAGGGTCGGGCCTGGTTAGTACTTGGATGGGAGACCGCCTGGGAATACCAGGTGCTGTAAGCATTTGGCAACTCTTTGTCCGTTTTTTCCCACAAGGCTGAAATATGTGCCCTCGCTTTGAAATAAGTAAGCAAGGTTAGTTTGTATTTCATCCAACAATCTGTGCTACAAATTATGGCTACAGTATATGCAATTTTTTCCACATTTTGAGTGACACAAAGATTCTTATCTAAATGGTGAAAATGCAACAGCTGTTAATCAGACTCACTTTGACTTTATATAGTGCACCAAGAGATGGTTTCTCGCTTACGGCCACACTGTCCTGAGTACGCCTGATCTCGTCTGATCTCAGAAGCTAAGCAGGGTCGGGCCTGGTTAGTACTTGGATGGGAGACCGCCTGGGAATACCAGGTGCTGTAAGCATTTGGCAACTCTTTGTCCGTTTTTTCCCACAAGGCTGAAATATGTGCCCTCGCTTTGAAATAAGTAAGCAAGGTTAGTTTGTATTTCATCCAACAATCTGTGCTACAAATTATGGCTACAGTATATGCAATTTTTTCCACATTTTGAGTGACACAAAGATTCTTATCTAAATGGTGAAAATGCAACAGCTGTTAATCAGACTCACTTTGACTTTATATAGTGCACCAAGAGATGGTTTCTCGCTTACGGCCACACTGTCCTGAGTACGCCTGATCTCGTCTGATCTCAGAAGCTAAGCAGGGTCGGGCCTGGTTAGTACTTGGATGGGAGACCGCCTGGGAATACCAGGTGCTGTAAGCATTTGGCAACTCTTTGTCCGTTTTTTCCCACAAGGCTGAAATATGTGCCCTCGCTTTGAAATAAGTAAGCAAGGTTAGTTTGTATTTCATCCAACAATCTGTGCTACAAATTATGGCTACAGTATATGCAATTTTTTCCACATTTTGAGTGACACAAAGATTCTTATCTAAATGGTGAAAATGCAACAGCTGTTAATCAGACTCACTTTGACTTTATATAGTGCACCAAGAGATGGTTTCTCGCTTACGGCCACACTGTCCTGAGTACGCCTGATCTCGTCTGATCTCAGAAGCTAAGCAGGGTCGGGCCTGGTTAGTACTTGGATGGGAGACCGCCTGGGAATACCAGGTGCTGTAAGCATTTGGCAACTCTTTGTCCGTTTTTTTTCCCACAAGGCTGAAATATGTGCCCTCGCTTTGAAATAAGTAAGCAAGGTTAGTTTGTATTTCATCCAACAATCTGTGCTACAAATTATGGCTACAGTATATGCAATTTTGAGTGACACAAAGATTCTTATCTAAATGGTGAAAATGCAACAGCTGTTAATCAGACTCACTTTGACTTTATATAGTGCACCAAGAGATGGTTTCTCGCTTACGGCCACACTGTCCTGAGTACGCCTGATCTCGTCTGATCTCAGAAGCTAAGCAGGGTCGGGCCTGGTTAGTACTTGGATGGGAGACCGCCTGGGAATACCAGGTGCTGTAAGCATTTGGCAACTCTTTGTCCGTTTTTTTCCCACAAGGCTGAAATATGTGCCCTCGCTTTGAAATAAGTAAGCAAGGTTAGTTTGTATTTCATCCAACAATCTGTGCTACAAATTATGGCTACAGTATATGCAATTTTTTCCACATTTTGAGTGACACAAAGATTCTTATCTAAATGGTGAAAATGCAACAGCTGTTAATCAGACTCACTTTGACTTTATATAGTGCACCAAGAGATGGTTTCTCGCTTACGGCCACACTGTCCTGAGTACGCCTGATCTCGTCTGATCTCAGAAGCTAAGCAGGGTCGGGCCTGGTTAGTACTTGGATGGGAGACCGCCTGGGAATACCAGGTGCTGTAAGCATTTGGCAACTCTTTGTCCGTTTTTTCCCACAAGGCTGAAATATGTGCCCTCGCTTTGAAATAAGTAAGCAAGGTTAGTTTGTATTTCATCCAACAATCTGTGCTACAAATTATGGCTACAGTATATGCAATTTTGAGTGACACAAAGATTCTTATCTAAATGGTGAAAATGCAACAGCTGTTAATCAGACTCACTTTGACTTTATATAGTGCACCAAGAGATGGTTTCTCGCTTACGGCCACACTGTCCTGAGTACGCCTGATCTCGTCTGATCTCAGAAGCTAAGCAGGGTCGGGCCTGGTTAGTACTTGGATGGGAGACCGCCTGGGAATACCAGGTGCTGTAAGCATTTGGCAACTCTTTGTCCGTTTTTTCCCACAAGGCTGAAATATGTGCCCTCGCTTTGAAATAAGTAAGCAAGGTTAGTTTGTATTTCATCCAACAATCTGTGCTACAAATTATGGCTACAGTATATGCAATTTTTTCCACATTTTGAGTGACACAAAGATTCTTATCTAAATGGTGAAAATGCAACAGCTGTTAATCAGACTCACTTTGACTTTATATAGTGCACCAAGAGATGGTTTCTCGCTTACGGCCACACTGTCCTGAGTACGCCTGATCTCGTCTGATCTCAGAAGCTAAGCAGGGTCGGGCCTGGTTAGTACTTGGATGGGAGACCGCCTGGGAATACCAGGTGCTGTAAGCATTTGGCAACTCTTTGTCCGTTTTTTTTTCCCACAAGGCTGAAATATGTGCCCTCGCTTTGAAATAAGTAAGCAAGGTTAGTTTGTATTTCATCCAACAATCTGTGCTACAAATTATGGCTACAGTATATGCACATTTTGAGTGACACAAAGATTCTTATCTAAATGGTGAAAATGCAACAGCTGTTAATCAGACTCACTTTGACTTTATATAGTGCACCAAGAGATGGTTTCTCGCTTACGGCCACACTGTCCTGAGTACGCCTGATCTCGTCTGATCTCAGAAGCTAAGCAGGGTCGGGCCTGGTTAGTACTTGGATGGGAGACCGCCTGGGAATACCAGGTGCTGTAAGCATTTGGCAACTCTTTGTCCGTTTTTTCCCACAAGGCTGAAATATGTGCCCTCGCTTTGAAATAAGTAAGCAAGGTTAGTTTGTATTTCATCCAACAATCTGTGCTACAAATTATGGCTACAGTATATGCAATTTTGAGTGACACAAAGATTCTTATCTAAATGGTGAAAATGCAACAGCTGTTAATCAGACTCACTTTGACTTTATATAGTGCACCAAGAGATGGTTTCTCGCTTACGGCCACACTGTCCTGAGTACGCCTGATCTCGTCTGATCTCAGAAGCTAAGCAGGGTCGGGCCTGGTTAGTACTTGGATGGGAGACCGCCTGGGAATACCAGGTGCTGTAAGCATTTGGCAACTCTTTGTCCGTTTTTTCCCACAAGGCTGAAATATGTGCCCTCGCTTTGAAATAAGTAAGCAAGGTTAGTTTGTATTTCATCCAACAATCTGTGCTACAAATTATGGCTACAGTATATTTTGCAATTTTGAGTGACACAAAGATTCTTATCTAAATGGTGAAAATGCAACAGCTGTTAATCAGACTCACTTTGACTTTATATAGTGCACCAAGAGATGGTTTCTCGCTTACGGCCACACTGTCCTGAGTACGCCTGATCTCGTCTGATCTCAGAAGCTAAGCAGGGTCGGGCCTGGTTAGTACTTGGATGGGAGACCGCCTGGGAATACCAGGTGCTGTAAGCATTTGGCAACTCTTTGTCCGTTTTTTCCCACAAGGCTGAAATATGTGCCCTCGCTTTGAAATAAGTAAGCAAGGTTAGTTTGTATTTCATCCAACAATCTGTGCTACAAATTATGGCTACAGTATATGCAATTTTGAGTGACACAAAGATTCTTATCTAAATGGTGAAAATGCAACAGCTGTTAATCAGACTCACTTTGACTTTATATAGTGCACCAAGAGATGGTTTCTCGCTTACGGCCACACTGTCCTGAGTACGCCTGATCTCGTCTGATCTCAGAAGCTAAGCAGGGTCGGGCCTGGTTAGTACTTGGATGGGAGACCGCCTGGGAATACCAGGTGCTGTAAGCATTTGGCAACTCTTTGTCCGTTTTTTCCCACAAGGCTGAAATATGTGCCCTCGCTTTGAAATAAGTAAGCAAGGTTAGTTTGTATTTCATCCAACAATCTGTGCTACAAATTATGGCTACAGTATATGCAATTTTTTCCACATTTTGAGTGACACAAAGATTCTTATCTAAATGGTGAAAATGCAACAGCTGTTAATCAGACTCACTTTGACTTTATATAGTGCACCAAGAGATGGTTTCTCGCTTACGGCCACACTGTCCTGAGTACGCCTGATCTCGTCTGATCTCAGAAGCTAAGCAGGGTCGGGCCTGGTTAGTACTTGGATGGGAGACCGCCTGGGAATACCAGGTGCTGTAAGCATTTGGCAACTCTTTGTCCGTTTTTTCCCACAAGGCTGAAATATGTGCCCTCGCTTTGAAATAAGTAAGCAAGGTTAGTTTGTATTTCATCCAACAATCTGTGCTACAAATTATGGCTACAGTATATGCAATTTTTTCCACATTTTGAGTGACACAAAGATTCTTATCTAAATGGTGAAAATGCAACAGCTGTTAATCAGACTCACTTTGACTTTATATAGTGCACCAAGAGATGGTTTCTCGCTTACGGCCACACTGTCCTGAGTACGCCTGATCTCGTCTGATCTCAGAAGCTAAGCAGGTCGGGCCTGGTTAGTACTTGGATGGGAGACCGCCTGGGAATACCAGGTGCTGTAAGCATTTGGCAACTCTTTGTCCGTTTTTTCCCACAAGGCTGAAATATGTGCCCTCGCTTTGAAATAAGTAAGCAAGGTTAGTTTGTATTTCATCCAACAATCTGTGCTACAAATTATGGCTACAGTATATGCAATTTTTTCCACATTTTGAGTGACACAAAGATTCTTATCTAAATGGTGAAAATGCAACAGCTGTTAATCAGACTCACTTTGACTTTATATAGTGCACCAAGAGATGGTTTTCGCTTACGGCCACACTGTCCTGAGTACGCCTGATCTCGTCTGATCTCAGAAGCTAAGCAGGGTCGGGCCTGGTTAGTACTTGGATGGGAGACCGCCTGGGAATACCAGGTGCTGTAAGCATTTGGCAACTCTTTGTCCGTTTTTTCCCACAAGGCTGAAATATGTGCCCTCGCTTTGAAATAAGTAAGCAAGGTTAGTTTGTATTTCATCCAACAATCTGTGCTACAAATTATGGCTACAGTATATGCAATTTTTTTTTGAGTGACACAAAGATTCTTATCTAAATGGTGAAAATGCAACAGCTGTTAATCAGACTCACTTTGACTTTATATAGTGCACCAAGAGATGGTTTTCGCTTACGGCCACACTGTCCTGAGTACGCCTGATCTCGTCTGATCTCAGAAGCTAAGCAGGGTCGGGCCTGGTTAGTACTTGGATGGGAGACCGCCTGGGAATACCAGGTGCTGTAAGCATTTGGCAACTCTTTGTCCGTTTTTTCCCACAAGGCTGAAATATGTGCCCTCGCTTTGAAATAAGTAAGCAAGGTTAGTTTGTATTTCATCCAACAATCTGTGCTACAAATTATGGCTACAGTATATGCAATTTTTTCCACATTTTGAGTGACACAAAGATTCTTATCTAAATGGTGAAAATGCAACAGCTGTTAATCAGACTCACTTTGACTTTATATAGTGCACCAAGAGATGGTTTTCTCGCTTACGGCCACACTGTCCTGAGTACGCCTGATCTCGTCTGATCTCAGAAGCTAAGCAGGGTCGGGCCTGGTTAGTACTTGGATGGGAGACCGCCTGGGAATACCAGGTGCTGTAAGCATTTGGCAACTCTTTGTCCGTTTTTTCCCACAAGGCTGAAATATGTGCCCTCGCTTTGAAATAAGTAAGCAAGGTTAGTTTGTATTTCATCCAACAATCTGTGCTACAAATTATGGCTACAGTATATGCAATTTTGAGTGACACAAAGATTCTTATCTAAATGGTGAAAATGCAACAGCTGTTAATCAGACTCACTTTGACTTTATATAGTGCACCAAGAGATGGTTTCTCGCTTACGGCCACACTGTCCTGAGTACGCCTGATCTCGTCTGATCTCAGAAGCTAAGCAGGGTCGGGCCTGGTTAGTACTTGGATGGGAGACCGCCTGGGAATACCAGGTGCTGTAAGCATTTGGCAACTCTTTGTCCGTTTTTTCCCACAAGGCTGAAATATGTGCCCTCGCTTTGAAATAAGTAAGCAAGGTTAGTTTGTATTTCATCCAACAATCTGTGCTACAAATTATGGCTACAGTATATGCAATTTTTTCCACATTTTGAGTGACACAAAGATTCTTATCTAAATGGTGAAAATGCAACAGCTGTTAATCAGACTCACTTTGACTTTATATAGTGCACCAAGAGATGGTTTCTCGCTTACGGCCACACTGTCCTGAGTACGCCTGATCTCGTCTGATCTCAGAAGCTAAGCAGGGTCGGGCCTGGTTAGTACTTGGATGGGAGACCGCCTGGGAATACCAGGTGCTGTAAGCATTTGGCAACTCTTTGTCCGTTTTTTCCCACAAGGCTGAAATATGTGCCCTCGCTTTGAAATAAGTAAGCAAGGTTAGTTTGTATTTCATCCAACAATCTGTGCTACAAATTATGGCTACAGTATATGCAATTTTGAGTGACACAAAGATTCTTATCTAAATGGTGAAAATGCAACAGCTGTTAATCAGACTCACTTTGACTTTATATAGTGCACCAAGAGATGGTTTCTCGCTTACGGCCACACTGTCCTGAGTACGCCTGATCTCGTCTGATCTCAGAAGCTAAGCAGGGTCGGGCCTGGTTAGTACTTGGATGGGAGACCGCCTGGGAATACCAGGTGCTGTAAGCATTTGGCAACTCTTTGTCCGTTTTTTCCCACAAGGCTGAAATATGTGCCCTCGCTTTGAAATAAGTAAGCAAGGTTAGTTTGTATTTCATCCAACAATCTGTGCTACAAATTATGGCTACAGTATATGCAATTTTTTCCACATTTTGAGTGACACAAAGATTCTTATCTAAATGGTGAAAATGCAACAGCTGTTAATCAGACTCACTTTGACTTTATATAGTGCACCAAGAGATGGTTTCTCGCTTACGGCCACACTGTCCTGAGTACGCCTGATCTCGTCTGATCTCAGAAGCTAAGCAGGGTCGGGCCTGGTTAGTACTTGGATGGGAGACCGCCTGGGAATACCAGGTGCTGTAAGCATTTGGCAACTCTTTGTCCGTTTTTTTCCCACAAGGCTGAAATATGTGCCCTCGCTTTGAAATAAGTAAGCAAGGTTAGTTTGTATTTCATCCAACAATCTGTGCTACAAATTATGGCTACAGTATATGCAATTTTGAGTGACACAAAGATTCTTATCTAAATGGTGAAAATGCAACAGCTGTTAATCAGACTCACTTTGACTTTATATAGTGCACCAAGAGATGGTTTCTCGCTTACGGCCACACTGTCCTGAGTACGCCTGATCTCGTCTGATCTCAGAAGCTAAGCAGGGTCGGGCCTGGTTAGTACTTGGATGGGAGACCGCCTGGGAATACCAGGTGCTGTAAGCATTTGGCAACTCTTTGTCCGTTTTTTCCCACAAGGCTGAAATATGTGCCCTCGCTTTGAAATAAGTAAGCAAGGTTAGTTTGTATTTCATCCAACAATCTGTGCTACAAATTATGGCTACAGTATATGCAATTTTTCCACATTTTGAGTGACACAAAGATTCTTATCTAAATGGTGAAAATGCAACAGCTGTTAATCAGACTCACTTTGACTTTATATAGTGCACCAAGAGATGGTTTCTCGCTTACGGCCACACTGTCCTGAGTACGCCTGATCTCGTCTGATCTCAGAAGCTAAGCAGGGTCGGGCCTGGTTAGTACTTGGATGGGAGACCGCCTGGGAATACCAGGTGCTGTAAGCATTTGGCAACTCTTTGTCCGTTTTTTCCCACAAGGCTGAAATATGTGCCCTCGCTTTGAAATAAGTAAGCAAGGTTAGTTTGTATTTCATCCAACAATCTGTGCTACAAATTATGGCTACAGTATATGCAATTTTGAGTGACACAAAGATTCTTATCTAAATGGTGAAAATGCAACAGCTGTTAATCAGACTCACTTTGACTTTATATAGTGCACCAAGAGATGGTTTCTCGCTTACGGCCACACTGTCCTGAGTACGCCTGATCTCGTCTGATCTCAGAAGCTAAGCAGGGTCGGGCCTGGTTAGTACTTGGATGGGAGACCGCCTGGGAATACCAGGTGCTGTAAGCATTTGGCAACTCTTTGTCCGTTTTTTCCCACAAGGCTGAAATATGTGCCCTCGCTTTGAAATAAGTAAGCAAGGTTAGTTTGTATTTCATCCAACAATCTGTGCTACAAATTATGGCTACAGTATATGCAATTTTTTCCACATTTTGAGTGACACAAAGATTCTTATCTAAATGGTGAAAATGCAACAGCTGTTAATCAGACTCACTTTGACTTTATATAGTGCACCAAGAGATGGTTTCTCGCTTACGGCCACACTGTCCTGAGTACGCCTGATCTCGTCTGATCTCAGAAGCTAAGCAGGGTCGGGCCTGGTTAGTACTTGGATGGGAGACCGCCTGGGAATACCAGGTGCTGTAAGCATTTGGCAACTCTTTGTCCGTTTTTTCCCACAAGGCTGAAATATGTGCCCTCGCTTTGAAATAAGTAAGCAAGGTTAGTTTGTATTTCATCCAACAATCTGTGCTACAAATTATGGCTACAGTATATGCAATTTTTTCCACATTTTGAGTGACACAAAGATTCTTATCTAAATGGTGAAAATGCAACAGCTGTTAATCAGACTCACTTTGACTTTATATAGTGCACCAAGAGATGGTTTCTCGCTTACGGCCACACTGTCCTGAGTACGCCTGATCTCGTCTGATCTCAGAAGCTAAGCAGGGTCGGGCCTGGTTAGTACTTGGATGGGAGACCGCCTGGGAATACCAGGTGCTGTAAGCATTTGGCAACTCTTTGTCCGTTTTTTCCCACAAGGCTGAAATATGTGCCCTCGCTTTGAAATAAGTAAGCAAGGTTAGTTTGTATTTCATCCAACAATCTGTGCTACAAATTATGGCTACAGTATATGCAATTTTGAGTGACACAAAGATTCTTATCTAAATGGTGAAAATGCAACAGCTGTTAATCAGACTCACTTTGACTTTATATAGTGCACCAAGAGATGGTTTCTCGCTTACGGCCACACTGTCCTGAGTACGCCTGATCTCGTCTGATCTCAGAAGCTAAGCAGGGTCGGGCCTGGTTAGTACTTGGATGGGAGACCGCCTGGGAATACCAGGTGCTGTAAGCATTTGGCAACTCTTTGTCCGTTTTTTCCCACAAGGCTGAAATATGTGCCCTCGCTTTGAAATAAGTAAGCAAGGTTAGTTTGTATTTCATCCAACAATCTGTGCTACAAATTATGGCTACAGTATATGCAATTTTTTCCACATTTTGAGTGACACAAAGATTCTTATCTAAATGGTGAAAATGCAACAGCTGTTAATCAGACTCACTTTGACTTTATATAGTGCACCAAGAGATGGTTTCTCGCTTACGGCCACACTGTCCTGAGTACGCCTGATCTCGTCTGATCTCAGAAGCTAAGCAGGGTCGGGCCTGGTTAGTACTTGGATGGGAGACCGCCTGGGAATACCAGGTGCTGTAAGCATTTGGCAACTCTTTGTCCGTTTTTTCCCACAAGGCTGAAATATGTGCCCTCGCTTTGAAATAAGTAAGCAAGGTTAGTTTGTATTTCATCCAACAATCTGTGCTACAAATTATGGCTACAGTATATGCAATTTTGAGTGACACAAAGATTCTTATCTAAATGGTGAAAATGCAACAGCTGTTAATCAGACTCACTTTGACTTTATATAGTGCACCAAGAGATGGTTTCTCGCTTACGGCCACACTGTCCTGAGTACGCCTGATCTCGTCTGATCTCAGAAGCTAAGCAGGGTCGGGCCTGGTTAGTACTTGGATGGGAGACCGCCTGGGAATACCAGGTGCTGTAAGCATTTGGCAACTCTTTGTCCGTTTTTTCCCACAAGGCTGAAATATGTGCCCTCGCTTTGAAATAAGTAAGCAAGGTTAGTTTGTATTTCATCCAACAATCTGTGCTACAAATTATGGCTACAGTATATGCAATTTTTTCCACATTTTGAGTGACACAAAGATTCTTATCTAAATGGTGAAAATGCAACAGCTGTTAATCAGACTCACTTTGACTTTATATAGTGCACCAAGAGATGGTTTCTCGCTTACGGCCACACTGTCCTGAGTACGCCTGATCTCGTCTGATCTCAGAAGCTAAGCAGGGTCGGGCCTGGTTAGTACTTGGATGGGAGACCGCCTGGGAATACCAGGTGCTGTAAGCATTTGGCAACTCTTTGTCCGTTTTTTTCCCACAAGGCTGAAATATGTGCCCTCGCTTTGAAATAAGTAAGCAAGGTTAGTTTGTATTTCATCCAACAATCTGTGCTACAAATTATGGCTACAGTATATGCAATTTTGAGTGACACAAAGATTCTTATCTAAATGGTGAAAATGCAACAGCTGTTAATCAGACTCACTTTGACTTTATATAGTGCACCAAGAGATGGTTTCTCGCTTACGGCCACACTGTCCTGAGTACGCCTGATCTCAGAAGCTAAGCAGGGTCGGGCCTGGTTAGTACTTGGATGGGAGACCGCCTGGGAATACCAGGTGCTGTAAGCATTTGGCAACTCTTTGTCCGTTTTTTCCCACAAGGCTGAAATATGTGCCCTCGCTTTGAAATAAGTAAGCAAGGTTAGTTTGTATTTCATCCAACAATCTGTGCTACAAATTATGGCTACAGTATATGCAATTTTTTCCACATTTTGAGTGACACAAAGATTCTTATCTAAATGGTGAAAATGCAACAGCTGTTAATCAGACTCACTTTGACTTTATATAGTGCACCAAGAGATGGTTTCTCGCTTACGGCCACACTGTCCTGAGTACGCCTGATCTCGTCTGATCTCAGAAGCTAAGCAGGGTCGGGCCTGGTTAGTACTTGGATGGGAGACCGCCTGGGAATACCAGGTGCTGTAAGCATTTGGCAACTCTTTGTCCGTTTTTTCCCACAAGGCTGAAATATGTGCCCTCGCTTTGAAATAAGTAAGCAAGGTTAGTTTGTATTTCATCCAACAATCTGTGCTACAAATTATGGCTACAGTATATGCAATTTTTTCCACATTTTGAGTGACACAAAGATTCTTATCTAAATGGTGAAAATGCAACAGCTGTTAATCAGACTCACTTTGACTTTATATAGTGCACCAAGAGATGGTTTCTCGCTTACGGCCACACTGTCCTGAGTACGCCTGATCTCGTCTGATCTCAGAAGCTAAGCAGGGTCGGGCCTGGTTAGTACTTGGATGGGAGACCGCCTGGGAATACCAGGTGCTGTAAGCATTTGGCAACTCTTTGTCCGTTTTTTCCCACAAGGCTGAAATATGTGCCCTCGCTTTGAAATAAGTAAGCAAGGTTAGTTTGTATTTCATCCAACAATCTGTGCTACAAATTATGGCTACAGTATATGCACATTTTGAGTGACACAAAGATTCTTATCTAAATGGTGAAAATGCAACAGCTGTTAATCAGACTCACTTTGACTTTATATAGTGCACCAAGAGATGGTTTCTCGCTTACGGCCACACTGTCCTGAGTACGCCTGATCTCGTCTGATCTCAGAAGCTAAGCAGGGTCGGGCCTGGTTAGTACTTGGATGGGAGACCGCCTGGGAATACCAGGTGCTGTAAGCATTTGGCAACTCTTTGTCCGTTTTTTCCCACAAGGCTGAAATATGTGCCCTCGCTTTGAAATAAGTAAGCAAGGTTAGTTTGTATTTCATCCAACAATCTGTGCTACAAATTATGGCTACAGTATATGCAATTTTTTGATTTTGTGACACAAAGATTCTTATCTAAATGGTGAAAATGCAACAGCTGTTAATCAGACTCACTTTGACTTTATATAGTGCACCAAGAGATGGTTTCTCGCTTACGGCCACACTGTCCTGAGTACGCCTGATCTCGTCTGATCTCAGAAGCTAAGCAGGGTCGGGCCTGGTTAGTACTTGGATGGGAGACCGCCTGGGAATACCAGGTGCTGCTGTAAGCATTTGGCAACTCTTTGTCCGTTTTTTCCCACAAGGCTGAAATATGTGCCCTCGCTTTGAAATAAGTAAGCAAGGTTAGTTTGTATTTCATCCAACAATCTGTGCTACAAATTATGGCTACAGTATATGCAATTTTTGACACAAAGATTCTTATCTAAATGGTGAAAATGCAACAGCTGTTAATCAGACTCACTTTGACTTTATATAGTGCACCAAGAGATGGTTTCTCGCTTACGGCCACACTGTCCTGAGTACGCCTGATCTCGTCTGATCTCAGAAGCTAAGCAGGGTCGGGCCTGGTTAGTACTTGGATGGGAGACCGCCTGGGAATACCAGGTGCTGTAAGCATTTGGCAACTCTTTGTCCGTTTTTTCCCACAAGGCTGAAATATGTGCCCTCGCTTTGAAATAAGTAAGCAAGGTTAGTTTGTATTTCATCCAACAATCTGTGCTACAAATTATGGCTACAGTATATGCAATTTTTCCACATTTTGAGTGACACAAAGATTCTTATCTAAATGGTGAAAATGCAACAGCTGTTAATCAGACTCACTTTGACTTTATATAGTGCACCAAGAGATGGTTTCTCGCTTACGGCCACACTGTCCTGAGTACGCCTGATCTCGTCTGATCTCAGAAGCTAAGCAGGGTCGGGCCTGGTTAGTACTTGGATGGGAGACCGCCTGGGAATACCAGGTGCTGTAAGCATTTGGCAACTCTTTGTCCGTTTTTTCCCACAAGGCTGAAATATGTGCCCTCGCTTTGAAATAAGTAAGCAAGGTTAGTTTGTATTTCATCCAACAATCTGTGCTACAAATTATGGCTACAGTAATTTATGCAATTTTGAGTGACACAAAGATTCTTATCTAAATGGTGAAAATGCAACAGCTGTTAATCAGACTCACTTTGACTTTATATAGTGCACCAAGAGATGGTTTCTCGCTTACGGCCACACTGTCCTGAGTACGCCTGATCTCGTCTGATCTCAGAAGCTAAGCAGGGTCGGGCCTGGTTAGTACTTGGATGGGAGACCGCCTGGGAATACCAGGTGCTGTAAGCATTTGGCAACTCTTTGTCCGTTTTTTCCCACAAGGCTGAAATATGTGCCCTCGCTTTGAAATAAGTAAGCAAGGTTAGTTTGTATTTCATCCAACAATCTGTGCTACAAATTATGGCTACAGTATATGCAATTTTTTCCACATTTTGAGTGACACAAAGATTCTTATCTAAATGGTGAAAATGCAACAGCTGTTAATCAGACTCACTTTGACTTTATATAGTGCACCAAGAGATGGTTTCTCGCTTACGGCCACACTGTCCTGAGTACGCCTGATCTCGTCTGATCTCAGAAGCTAAGCAGGGTCGGGCCTGGTTAGTACTTGGATGGGAGACCGCCTGGGAATACCAGGTGCTGTAAGCATTTGGCAACTCTTTGTCCGTTTTTTCCCACAAGGCTGAAATATGTGCCCTCGCTTTGAAATAAGTAAGCAAGGTTAGTTTGTATTTCATCCAACAATCTGTGCTACAAATTATGGCTACAGTATATGCAATTTTTTTTGAGTGACACAAAGATTCTTATCTAAATGGTGAAAATGCAACAGCTGTTAATCAGACTCACTTTGACTTTATATAGTGCACCAAGAGATGGTTTCTCGCTTACGGCCACACTGTCCTGAGTACGCCTGATCTCGTCTGATCTCAGAAGCTAAGCAGGGTCGGGCCTGGTTAGTACTTGGATGGGAGACCGCCTGGGAATACCAGGTGCTGTAAGCATTTGGCAACTCTTTGTCCGTTTTTTTCCCACAAGGCTGAAATATGTGCCCTCGCTTTGAAATAAGTAAGCAAGGTTAGTTTGTATTTCATCCAACAATCTGTGCTACAAATTATGGCTACAGTATATGCAATTTTTTCCACATTTTGAGTGACACAAAGATTCTTATCTAAATGGTGAAAATGCAACAGCTGTTAATCAGACTCACTTTGACTTTATATAGTGCACCAAGAGATGGTTTCTCGCTTACGGCCACACTGTCCTGAGTACGCCTGATCTCGTCTGATCTCAGAAGCTAAGCAGGGTCGGGCCTGGTTAGTACTTGGATGGGAGACCGCCTGGGAATACCAGGTGCTGTAAGCATTTGGCAACTCTTTGTCCGTTTTTTCCCACAAGGCTGAAATATGTGCCCTCGCTTTGAAATAAGTAAGCAAGGTTAGTTTGTATTTCATCCAACAATCTGTGCTACAAATTATGGCTACAGTATATGCAATTTTGAGTGACACAAAGATTCTTATCTAAATGGTGAAAATGCAACAGCTGTTAATCAGACTCACTTTCACTTTATATAGTGCACCAAGAGATAGTTTCTCGCTTACGGCCACACTGTCCTGAGTACGCCTGATCTCGTCTGATCTCAGAAGCTAAGCAGGGTCGGGCCTGGTTAGTACTTGGATGGGAGACCGCCTGGGAATACCAGGTGCTATAAGCATTTGGCAACTCTGTCCGTTTTTTCCCACAAGGCTGAAATATGTTCCCTCGCTTTGAAATAAGTAAGCAAGGTTAGTTTGTATTTCATCCAACAATCTGTGCTACAAATTATGGCTACAGTATATGCAATTTTTTCCACATTTTGAGTGACACAAAGATTCTTATCTAAATGGTGAAAATGCAACAGCTGTTAATCAGACTCACTTTGACTTTATATAGTGCACCAAGAGATAGTTTCTCGCTTACGGCCACACTGTCCTGAGTACGCCTGATCTCGTCTGATCTCAGAAGCTAAGCAGGGTCGGGCCTGGTTAGTACTTGGATGGGAGACCGCCTGGGAATACCAGGTGCTGTAAGCATTTGGCAACTCTTTGTCCGTTTTTTCCCACAAGGCTGAAATATGTGCCCTCGCTTTGAAATAAGTAAGCAAGGTTAGTTTGTATTTCATCCAACAATCTGTGCTACAAATTATGGCTACAGTATATGCAATTTTGAGTGACACAAAGATTCTTATCTAAATGGTGAAAATGCAACAGCTGTTAATCAGACTCACTTTGACTTTATATAGTGCACCAAGAGATGGTTTCTCGCTTACGGCCACACTGTCCTGAGTACGCCTGATCTCGTCTGATCTCAGAAGCTAAGCAGGGTCGGGCCTGGTTAGTACTTGGATGGGAGACCGCCTGGGAATACCAGGTGCTGTAAGCATTTGGCAACTCTTTGTCCGTTTTTTCCCACAAGGCTGAAATATGTGCCCTCGCTTTGAAATAAGTAAGCAAGGTTAGTTTGTATTTCATCCAACAATCTGTGCTACAAATTATGGCTACAGTATATGCAATTTTTTCCACATTTTGAGTGACACAAAGATTCTTATCTAAATGGTGAAAATGCAACAGCTGTTAATCAGACTCACTTTGACTTTATATAGTGCACCAAGAGATGGTTTCTCGCTTACGGCCACACTGTCCTGAGTACGCCTGATCTCGTCTGATCTCAGAAGCTAAGCAGGGTCGGCCTGGTTAGTACTTGGATGGGAGACCGCCTGGGAATACCAGGTGCTGTAAGCATTTGGCAACTCTTTGTCCGTTTTTTCCCACAAGGCTGAAATATGTGCCCTCGCTTTGAAATAAGTAAGCAAGGTTAGTTTGTATTTCATCCAACAATCTGTGCTACAAATTATGGCTACAGTATATGCAATTTTGAGTGACACAAAGATTCTTATCTAAATGGTGAAAATGCAACAGCTGTTAATCAGACTCACTTTGACTTTATATAGTGCACCAAGAGATGGTTTCTCGCTTACGGCCACACTGTCCTGAGTACGCCTGATCTCGTCTGATCTCAGAAGCTAAGCAGGGTCGGGCCTGGTTAGTACTTGGATGGGAGACCGCCTGGGAATACCAGGTGCTGTAAGCATTTGGCAACTCTTTGTCCGTTTTTTCCCACAAGGCTGAAATATGTGCCCTCGCTTTGAAATAAGTAAGCAAGGTTAGTTTGTATTTCATCCAACAATCTGTGCTACAAATTATGGCTACAGTATATGCAATTTTTTCCACATTTTGAGTGACACAAAGATTCTTATCTAAATGGTGAAAATGCAACAGCTGTTAATCAGACTCACTTTGACTTTATATAGTGCACCAAGAGATGGTTTCTCGCTTACGGCCACACTGTCCTGAGTACGCCTGATCTCGTCTGATCTCAGAAGCTAAGCAGGGTCGGGCCTGGTTAGTACTTGGATGGGAGACCGCCTGGGAATACCAGGTGCTGTAAGCATTTGGCAACTCTTTGTCCGTTTTTTCCCACAAGGCTGAAATATGTGCCCTCGCTTTGAAATAAGTAAGCAAGGTTAGTTTGTATTTCATCCAACAATCTGTGCTACAAATTATGGCTACAGTATATGCAATTTTTTCCACATTTTGAGTGACACAAAGATTCTTATCTAAATGGTGAAAATGCAACAGCTGTTAATCAGACTCACTTTGACTTTATATAGTGCACCAAGAGATGGTTTCTCGCTTACGGCCACACTGTCCTGAGTACGCCTGATCTCGTCTGATCTCAGAAGCTAAGCAGGGTCGGGCCTGGTTAGTACTTGGATGGGAGACCGCCTGGGAATACCAGGTGCTGTAAGCATTTGGCAACTCTTTGTCCGTTTTTTCCCACAAGGCTGAAATATGTGCCCTCGCTTTGAAATAAGTAAGCAAGGTTAGTTTGTATTTCATCCAACAATCTGTGCTACAAATTATGGCTACAGTATATGCAATTTTGAGTGACACAAAGATTCTTATCTAAATGGTGAAAATGCAACAGCTGTTAATCAGACTCACTTTGACTTTATATAGTGCACCAAGAGATGGTTTCTCGCTTACGGCCACACTGTCCTGAGTACGCCTGATCTCGTCTGATCTCAGAAGCTAAGCAGGGTCGGGCCTGGTTAGTACTTGGATGGGAGACCGCCTGGGAATACCAGGTGCTGTAAGCATTTGGCAACTCTTTGTCCGTTTTTTCCACAAGGCTGAAATATGTGCCCTCGCTTTGAAATAAGTAAGCAAGGTTAGTTTGTATTTCATCCAACAATCTGTGCTACAAATTATGGCTACAGTATATGCAATTTTGAGTGACACAAAGATTCTTATCTAAATGGTGAAAATGCAACAGCTGTTAATCAGACTCACTTTGACTTTATATAGTGCACCAAGAGATGGTTTCTCGCTTACGGCCACACTGTCCTGAGTACGCCTGATCTCGTCTGATCTCAGAAGCTAAGCAGGGTCGGGCCTGGTTAGTACTTGGATGGGAGACCGCCTGGGAATACCAGGTGCTGTAAGCATTTGGCAACTCTTTGTCCGTTTTTTCCCACAAGGCTGAAATATGTGCCCTCGCTTTGAAATAAGTAAGCAAGGTTAGTTTGTATTTCATCCAACAATCTGTGCTACAAATTATGGCTACAGTATATGCAATTTTTTCCACATTTTGAGTGACACAAAGATTCTTATCTAAATGGTGAAAATGCAACAGCTGTTAATCAGACTCACTTTGACTTTATATAGTGCACCAAGAGATGGTTTCTCGCTTACGGCCACACTGTCCTGAGTACGCCTGATCTCGTCTGATCTCAGAAGCTAAGCAGGGTCGGGCCTGGTTAGTACTTGGATGGGAGACCGCCTGGGAATACCAGGTGCTGTAAGCATTTGGCAACTCTTTGTCCGTTTTTTCCCACAAGGCTGAAATATGTGCCCTCGCTTTGAAATAAGTAAGCAAGGTTAGTTTGTATTTCATCCAACAATCTGTGCTACAAATTATGGCTACAGTATATGCAATTTTTTTGAGTGACACAAAGATTCTTATCTAAATGGTGAAAATGCAACAGCTGTTAATCAGACTCACTTTGACTTTATATAGTGCACCAAGAGATGGTTTCTCGCTTACGGCCACACTGTCCTGAGTACGCCTGATCTCGTCTGATCTCAGAAGCTAAGCAGGGTCGGGCCTGGTTAGTACTTGGATGGGAGACCGCCTGGGAATACCAGGTGCTGTAAGCATTTGGCAACTCTTTGTCCGTTTTTTCCCACAAGGCTGAAATATGTGCCCTCGCTTTGAAATAAGTAAGCAAGGTTAGTTTGTATTTCATCCAACAATCTGTGCTACAAATTATGGCTACAGTATATGCAATTTTTTCCACATTTTGAGTGACACAAAGATTCTTATCTAAATGGTGAAAATGCAACAGCTGTTAATCAGACTCACTTTGACTTTATATAGTGCACCAAGAGATGGTTTCTCGCTTACGGCCACACTGTCCTGAGTACGCCTGATCTCGTCTGATCTCAGAAGCTAAGCAGGGTCGGGCCTGGTTAGTACTTGGATGGGAGACCGCCTGGGAATACCAGGTGCTGTAAGCATTTGGCAACTCTTTGTCCGTTTTTTTTCCCACAAGGCTGAAATATGTGCCCTCGCTTTGAAATAAGTAAGCAAGGTTAGTTTGTATTTCATCCAACAATCTGTGCTACAAATTATGGCTACAGTATATGCAACATTTTGAGTGACACAAAGATTCTTATCTAAATGGTGAAAATGCAACAGCTGTTAATCAGACTCACTTTGACTTTATATAGTGCACCAAGAGATGGTTTCTCGCTTACGGCCACACTGTCCTGAGTACGCCTGATCTCGTCTGATCTCAGAAGCTAAGCAGGGTCGGGCCTGGTTAGTACTTGGATGGGAGACCGCCTGGGAATACCAGGTGCTGTAAGCATTTGGCAACTCTTTGTCCGTTTTTTTCCCACAAGGCTGAAATATGTGCCCTCGCTTTGAAATAAGTAAGCAAGGTTAGTTTGTATTTCATCCAACAATCTGTGCTACAAATTATGGCTACAGTATATGCAATTTTTTCCACATTTTGAGTGACACAAAGATTCTTATCTAAATGGTGAAAATGCAACAGCTGTTAATCAGACTCACTTTGACTTTATATAGTGCACCAAGAGATGGTTTCTCGCTTACGGCCACACTGTCCTGAGTACGCCTGATCTCGTCTGATCTCAGAAGCTAAGCAGGGTCGGGCCTGGTTAGTACTTGGATGGGAGACCGCCTGGGAATACCAGGTGCTGTAAGCATTTGGCAACTCTTTGTCCGTTTTTTTCCCACAAGGCTGAAATATGTGCCCTCGCTTTGAAATAAGTAAGCAAGGTTAGTTTGTATTTCATCCAACAATCTGTGCTACAAATTATGGCTACAGTATATTTTTTGCAATTTTGAGTGACACAAAGATTCTTATCTAAATGGTGAAAATGCAACAGCTGTTAATCAGACTCACTTTGACTTTATATAGTGCACCAAGAGATGGTTTCTCGCTTACGGCCACACTGTCCTGAGTACGCCTGATCTCGTCTGATCTCAGAAGCTAAGCAGGGTCGGGCCTGGTTAGTACTTGGATGGGAGACCGCCTGGGAATACCAGGTGCTGTAAGCATTTGGCAACTCTTTGTCCGTTTTTTTCCCACAAGGCTGAAATATGTGCCCTCGCTTTGAAATAAGTAAGCAAGGTTAGTTTGTATTTCATCCAACAATCTGTGCTACAAATTATGGCTACAGTATATGCAATTTTTTCCACATTTTGAGTGACACAAAGATTCTTATCTAAATGGTGAAAATGCAACAGCTGTTAATCAGACTCACTTTGACTTTATATAGTGCACCAAGAGATGGTTTCTCGCTTACGGCCACACTGTCCTGAGTACGCCTGATCTCGTCTGATCTCAGAAGCTAAGCAGGGTCGGGCCTGGTTAGTACTTGGATGGGAGACCGCCTGGGAATACCAGGTGCTGTAAGCATTTGGCAACTCTTTGTCCGTTTTTTCCCACAAGGCTGAAATATGTGCCCTCGCTTTGAAATAAGTAAGCAAGGTTAGTTTGTATTTCATCCAACAATCTGTGCTACAAATTATGGCTACAGTATATGCAATTTTGAGTGACACAAAGATTCTTATCTAAATGGTGAAAATGCAACAGCTGTTAATCAGACTCACTTTGACTTTATATAGTGCACCAAGAGATGGTTTCTCGCTTACGGCCACACTGTCCTGAGTACGCCTGATCTCGTCTGATCTCAGAAGCTAAGCAGGGTCGGGCCTGGTTAGTACTTGGATGGGAGACCGCCTGGGAATACCAGGTGCTGTAAGCATTTGGCAACTCTTTGTCCGTTTTTTCCCACAAGGCTGAAATATGTGCCCTCGCTTTGAAATAAGTAAGCAAGGTTAGTTTGTATTTCATCCAACAATCTGTGCTACAAATTATGGCTACAGTATATGCAATTTTGAGTGACACAAAGATTCTTATCTAAATGGTGAAAATGCAACAGCTGTTAATCAGACTCACTTTGACTTTATATAGTGCACCAAGAGATGGTTTCTCGCTTACGGCCACACTGTCCTGAGTACGCCTGATCTCGTCTGATCTCAGAAGCTAAGCAGGGTCGGGCCTGGTTAGTACTTGGATGGGAGACCGCCTGGGAATACCAGGTGCTGTAAGCATTTGGCAACTCTTTGTCCGTTTTTTCCCACAAGGCTGAAATATGTGCCCTCGCTTTGAAATAAGTAAGCAAGGTTAGTTTGTATTTCATCCAACAATCTGTGCTACAAATTATGGCTACAGTATATGCACATTTTGAGTGACACAAAGATTCTTATCTAAATGGTGAAAATGCAACAGCTGTTAATCAGACTCACTTTGACTTTATATAGTGCACCAAGAGATGGTTTCTCGCTTACGGCCACACTGTCCTGAGTACGCCTGATCTCGTCTGATCTCAGAAGCTAAGCAGGGTCGGGCCTGGTTAGTACTTGGATGGGAGACCGCCTGGGAATACCAGGTGCTGTAAGCATTTGGCAACTCTTTGTCCGTTTTTTCCCACAAGGCTGAAATATGTGCCCTCGCTTTGAAATAAGTAAGCAAGGTTAGTTTGTATTTCATCCAACAATCTGTGCTACAAATTATGGCTACAGTATATGCAATTTTGAGTGACACAAAGATTCTTATCTAAATGGTGAAAATGCAACAGCTGTTAATCAGACTCACTTTGACTTTATATAGTGCACCAAGAGATGGTTTCTCGCTTACGGCCACACTGTCCTGAGTACGCCTGATCTCGTCTGATCTCAGAAGCTAAGCAGGGTCGGGCCTGGTTAGTACTTGGATGGGAGACCGCCTGGGAATACCAGGTGCTGTAAGCATTTGGCAACTCTTTGTCCGTTTTTTCCCACAAGGCTGAAATATGTGCCCTCGCTTTGAAATAAGTAAGCAAGGTTAGTTTGTATTTCATCCAACAATCTGTGCTACAAATTATGGCTACAGTATATGCAATTTTTTCCACATTTTGAGTGACACAAAGATTCTTATCTAAATGGTGAAAATGCAACAGCTGTTAATCAGACTCACTTTGACTTTATATAGTGCACCAAGAGATGGTTTCTCGCTTACGGCCACACTGTCCTGAGTACGCCTGATCTCGTCTGATCTCAGAAGCTAAGCAGGGTCGGGCCTGGTTAGTACTTGGATGGGAGACCGCCTGGGAATACCAGGTGCTGTAAGCATTTGGCAACTCTTTGTCCGTTTTTTCCCACAAGGCTGAAATATGTGCCTCGCTTTGAAATAAGTAAGCAAGGTTAGTTTGTATTTCATCCAACAATCTGTGCTACAAATTATGGCTACAGTATATGCAATTTTTCCAATTTTGAGTGACACAAAGATTCTTATCTAAATGGTGAAAATGCAACAGCTGTTAATCAGACTCACTTTGACTTTATATAGTGCACCAAGAGATGGTTTCTCGCTTACGGCCACACTGTCCTGAGTACGCCTGATCTCGTCTGATCTCAGAAGCTAAGCAGGGTCGGGCCTGGTTAGTACTTGGATGGGAGACCGCCTGGGAATACCAGGTGCTGTAAGCATTTGGCAACTCTTTGTCCGTTTTTTCCCACAAGGCTGAAATATGTGCCCTCGCTTTGAAATAAGTAAGCAAGGTTAGTTTGTATTTCATCCAACAATCTGTGCTACAAATTATGGCTACAGTATATGCAATTTTGAGTGACACAAAGATTCTTATCTAAATGGTGAAAATGCAACAGCTGTTAATCAGACTCACTTTGACTTTATATAGTGCACCAAGAGATGGTTTCTCGCTTACGGCCACACTGTCCTGAGTACGCCTGATCTCGTCTGATCTCAGAAGCTAAGCAGGGTCGGGCCTGGTTAGTACTTGGATGGGAGACCGCCTGGGAATACCAGGTGCTGTAAGCATTTGGCAACTCTTTGTCCGTTTTTTCCCACAAGGCTGAAATATGTGCCCTCGCTTTGAAATAAGTAAGCAAGGTTAGTTTGTATTTCATCCAACAATCTGTGCTACAAATTATGGCTACAGTATATGCAATTTTTTCCACATTTTGAGTGACACAAAGATTCTTATCTAAATGGTGAAAATGCAACAGCTGTTAATCAGACTCACTTTGACTTTATATAGTGCACCAAGAGATGGTTTCTCGCTTACGGCCACACTGTCCTGAGTACGCCTGATCTCGTCTGATCTCAGAAGCTAAGCAGGGTCGGGCCTGGTTAGTACTTGGATGGGAGACCGCCTGGGAATACCAGGTGCTGTAAGCATTTGGCAACTCTTTGTCCGTTTTTTCCCACAAGGCTGAAATATGTGCCCTCGCTTTGAAATAAGTAAGCAAGGTTAGTTTGTATTTCATCCAACAATCTGTGCTACAAATTATGGCTACAGTATATGCAATTTTTTTTTGAGTGACACAAAGATTCTTATCTAAATGGTGAAAATGCAACAGCTGTTAATCAGACTCACTTTGACTTTATATAGTGCACCAAGAGATGGTTTCTCGCTTACGGCCACACTGTCCTGAGTACGCCTGATCTCGTCTGATCTCAGAAGCTAAGCAGGGTCGGGCCTGGTTAGTACTTGGATGGGAGACCGCCTGGGAATACCAGGTGCTGTAAGCATTTGGCAACTCTTTGTCCGTTTTTTTCCCACAAGGCTGAAATATGTGCCCTCGCTTTGAAATAAGTAAGCAAGGTTAGTTTGTATTTCATCCAACAATCTGTGCTACAAATTATGGCTACAGTATATGCAATTTTTCCACATTTTGAGTGACACAAAGATTCTTATCTAAATGGTGAAAATGCAACAGCTGTTAATCAGACTCACTTTGACTTTATATAGTGCACCAAGAGATGGTTTCTCGCTTACGGCCACACTGTCCTGAGTACGCCTGATCTCGTCTGATCTCAGAAGCTAAGCAGGGTCGGGCCTGGTTAGTACTTGGATGGGAGACCGCCTGGGAATACCAGGTGCTGTAAGCATTTGGCAACTCTTTGTCCGTTTTTTCCCACAAGGCTGAAATATGTGCCCTCGCTTTGAAATAAGTAAGCAAGGTTAGTTTGTATTTCATCCAACAATCTGTGCTACAAATTATGGCTACAGTATATGCAATTTTGAGTGACACAAAGATTCTTATCTAAATGGTGAAAATGCAACAGCTGTTAATCAGACTCACTTTGACTTTATATAGTGCACCAAGAGATGGTTTCTCGCTTACGGCCACACTGTCCTGAGTACGCCTGATCTCGTCTGATCTCAGAAGCTAAGCAGGGTCGGGCCTGGTTAGTACTTGGATGGGAGACCGCCTGGGAATACCAGGTGCTGTAAGCATTTGGCAACTCTTTGTCCGTTTTTCCCACAAGGCTGAAATATGTGCCCTCGCTTTGAAATAAGTAAGCAAGGTTAGTTTGTATTTCATCCAACAATCTGTGCTACAAATTATGGCTACAGTATATGCAATTTTTTCCACATTTTGAGTGACACAAAGATTCTTATCTAAATGGTGAAAATGCAACAGCTGTTAATCAGACTCACTTTGACTTTATATAGTGCACCAAGAGATGGTTTCTCGCTTACGGCCACACTGTCCTGAGTACGCCTGATCTCGTCTGATCTCAGAAGCTAAGCAGGGTCGGGCCTGGTTAGTACTTGGATGGGAGACCGCCTGGGAATACCAGGTGCTGTAAGCATTTGGCAACTCTTTGTCCGTTTTTTCCCACAAGGCTGAAATATGTGCCCTCGCTTTGAAATAAGTAAGCAAGGTTAGTTTGTATTTCATCCAACAATCTGTGCTACAAATTATGGCTACAGTATATGCAATTTTGAGTGACACAAAGATTCTTATCTAAATGGTGAAAATGCAACAGCTGTTAATCAGACTCACTTTGACTTTATATAGTGCACCAAGAGATGGTTTCTCGCTTACGGCCACACTGTCCTGAGTACGCCTGATCTCGTCTGATCTCAGAAGCTAAGCAGGGTCGGGCCTGGTTAGTACTTGGATGGGAGACCGCCTGGGAATACCAGGTGCTGTAAGCATTTGGCAACTCTTTGTCTGTTTTTTCCCACAAGGCTGAAATATGTGCCCTCGCTTTGAAATAAGTAAGCAAGGTTAGTTTGTATTTCATCCAACAATCTGTGCTACAAATTATGGCTACAGTATATGCAATTTTTCCACATTTTGAGTGACACAAAGATTCTTATCTAAATGGTGAAAATGCAACAGCTGTTAATCAGACTCACTTTGACTTTATATAGTGCACCAAGAGATGGTTTCTCGCTTACGGCCACACTGTCCTGAGTACGCCTGATCTCGTCTGATCTCAGAAGCTAAGCAGGGTCGGGCCTGGTTAGTACTTGGATGGGAGACCGCCTGGGAATACCAGGTGCTGTAAGCATTTGGCAACTCTTTGTCCGTTTTTTCCCACAAGGCTGAAATATGTGCCCTCGCTTTGAAATAAGTAAGCAAGGTTAGTTTGTATTTCATCCAACAATCTGTGCTACAAATTATGGCTACAGTATATGCAATTTTGAGTGACACAAAGATTCTTATCTAAATGGTGAAAATGCAACAGCTGTTAATCAGACTCACTTTGACTTTATATAGTGCACCAAGAGATGGTTTCTCGCTTACGGCCACACTGTCCTGAGTACGCCTGATCTCGTCTGATCTCAGAAGCTAAGCAGGGTCGGGCCTGGTTAGTACTTGGATGGGAGACCGCCTGGGAATACCAGGTGCTGTAAGCATTTGGCAACTCTTTGTCCGTTTTTTCCCACAAGGCTGAAATATGTGCCCTCGCTTTGAAATAAGTAAGCAAGGTTAGTTTGTATTTCATCCAACAATCTGTGCTACAAATTATGGCTACAGTATATGCAATTTTTCCACAGTGACACAAAGATTCTTATCTAAATGGTGAAAATGCAACAGCTGTTAATCAGACTCACTTTGACTTTATATAGTGCACCAAGAGATGGTTTCTCGCTTACGGCCACACTGTCCTGAGTACGCCTGATCTCGTCTGATCTCAGAAGCTAAGCAGGGTCGGGCCTGGTTAGTACTTGGATGGGAGACCGCCTGGGAATACCAGGTGCTGTAAGCATTTGGCAACTCTTTGTCCGTTTTTTCCCACAAGGCTGAAATATGTGCCCTCGCTTTGAAATAAGTAAGCAAGGTTAGTTTGTATTTCATCCAACAATCTGTGCTACAAATTATGGCTACAGTATATGCAATTTTGAGTGACACAAAGATTCTTATCTAAATGGTGAAAATGCAACAGCTGTTAATCAGACTCACTTTGACTTTATATAGTGCACCAAGAGATGGTTTCTCGCTTACGGCCACACTGTCCTGAGTACGCCTGATCTCGTCTGATCTCAGAAGCTAAGCAGGGTCGGGCCTGGTTAGTACTTGGATGGGAGACCGCCTGGGAATACCAGGTGCTGTAAGCATTTGGCAACTCTTTGTCCGTTTTTTCCCACAAGGCTGAAATATGTGCCCTCGCTTTGAAATAAGTAAGCAAGGTTAGTTTGTATTTCATCCAACAATCTGTGCTACAAATTATGGCTACAGTATATGCAATTTTTTCCACATTTTGAGTGACACAAAGATTCTTATCTAAATGGTGAAAATGCAACAGCTGTTAATCAGACTCACTTTGACTTTATATAGTGCACCAAGAGATGGTTTCTCGCTTACGGCCACACTGTCCTGAGTACGCCTGATCTCGTCTGATCTCAGAAGCTAAGCAGGGTCGGGCCTGGTTAGTACTTGGATGGGAGACCGCCTGGGAATACCAGGTGCTGTAAGCATTTGGCAACTCTTTGTCCGTTTTTTTCCCACAAGGCTGAAATATGTGCCCTCGCTTTGAAATAAGTAAGCAAGGTTAGTTTGTATTTCATCCAACAATCTGTGCTACAAATTATGGCTACAGTATATGCAATTTTGAGTGACACAAAGATTCTTATCTAAATGGTGAAAATGCAACAGCTGTTAATCAGACTCACTTTGACTTTATATAGTGCACCAAGAGATGGTTTCTCGCTTACGGCCACACTGTCCTGAGTACGCCTGATCTCGTCTGATCTCAGAAGCTAAGCAGGGTCGGGCCTGGTTAGTACTTGGATGGGAGACCGCCTGGGAATACCAGGTGCTGTAAGCATTTGGCAACTCTTTGTCCGTTTTTTCCCACAAGGCTGAAATATGTGCCCTCGCTTTGAAATAAGTAAGCAAGGTTAGTTTGTATTTCATCCAACAATCTGTGCTACAAATTATGGCTACAGTATATGCAATTTTGAGTGACACAAAGATTCTTATCTAAATGGTGAAAATGCAACAGCTGTTAATCAGACTCACTTTGACTTTATATAGTGCACCAAGAGATGGTTTCTCGCTTACGGCCACACTGTCCTGAGTACGCCTGATCTCGTCTGATCTCAGAAGCTAAGCAGGGTCGGGCCTGGTTAGTACTTGGATGGGAGACCGCCTGGGAATACCAGGTGCTGTAAGCATTTGGCAACTCTTTGTCCATTTTTTCCCACAAGGCTGAAATATGTGCCCTCGCTTTGAAATAAGTAAGCAAGGTTAGTTTGTATTTCATCCAACAATCTGTGCTACAAATTATGGCTACAGTATATGCAATTTTTTCCACATTTTGAGTGACACAAAGATTCTTATCTAAATGGTGAAAATGCAACAGCTGTTAATCAGACTCACTTTGACTTTATATAGTGCACCAAGAGATGGTTTCTCGCTTACGGCCACACTGTCCTGAGTACGCCTGATCTCGTCTGATCTCAGAAGCTAAGCAGGGTCGGGCCTGGTTAGTACTTGGATGGGAGACCGCCTGGGAATACCAGGTGCTGTAAGCATTTGGCAACTCTTTGTCCATTTTTTTTCCCACAAGGCTGAAATATGTGCCCTCGCTTTGAAATAAGTAAGCAAGGTTAGTTTGTATTTCATCCAACAATCTGTGCTACAAATTATGGCTACAGTATATGCAATTTTGAGTGACACAAAGATTCTTATCTAAATGGTGAAAATGCAACAGCTGTTAATCAGACTCACTTTGACTTTATATAGTGCACCAAGAGATGGTTTCTCGCTTACGGCCACACTGTCCTGAGTACGCCTGATCTCGTCTGATCTCAGAAGCTAAGCAGGGTCAGGCCTGGTTAGTACTTGGATGGGAGACCGCCTGGGAATACCAGGTGCTGTAAGCATTTGGCAACTCTTTGTCCGTTTTTTCCCACAAGGCTGAAATATGTGCCCTCGCTTTGAAATAAGTAAGCAAGGTTAGTTTGTATTTCATCCAACAATCTGTGCTACAAATTATGGCTACACTATATGCAATTTTGAGTGACACAAAGATTCTTATCTAAATGGTGAAAATGCAACAGCTGTTAATCAGACTCACTTTGACTTTATATAGTGCACCAAGAGATGGTTTCTCCCTTACGGCCACACTGTCCTGAGTACGCCTGATCTCGTCTGATCTCAGAAGCTAAGCAGGGTCGGGCCTGGTTAGTACTTGGATGGGAGACCGCCTGGGAATACCAGGTGCTGTAAGCATTTGGCAACTCTTTGTCCATTTTTTCCCACAAGGCTGAAATATGTGCCCTCGCTTTGAAATAAGTAAGCAAGGTTAGTTTGTATTTCATCCAACAATCTGTGCTACAAATTATGGCTACAGTATATGCAATTTTGAGTGACACAAAGATTCTTATCTAAATGGTGAAAATGCAACAGCTGTTAATCAGACTCACTTTGACTTTATATAGTGCACCAAGAGATGGTTTCTCGCTTACGGCCACACTGTCCTGAGTACGCCTGATCTCGTCTGATCTCAGAAGCTAAGCAGGGTCGGTCCTGGTTAGTACTTGGATGGGAGACCGCCTGGGAATACCAGGTGCTGTAAGCATTTGGCAACTCTTTGTCCGTTTTTTCCCACAAGGCTGAAATATGTGCCCTCGCTTTGAAATAAGTAAGCAAGGTTAGTTTGTATTTCATCCAACAATCTGTGCTACAAATTATGGCTACAGTATATGCAATTTTGAGTGACACAAAGATTCTTATCTAAATGGTGAAAATGCAACAGCTGTTAATCAGACTCACTTTGACTTTATATAGTGCACAAAGAGATGGTTTCTCGCTTACGGCCACACTGTCCTGAGTACGCCTGATCTCGTCTGATCTCAGAAGCTAAGCAGGGTCAGGCCTGGTTAGTACTTGGATGGGAGACCGCCTGGGAATACCAGGTGCTGTAAGCATTTGGCAACTCTTTGTCCGTTTTTTCCCACAAGGCTGAAATATGTGCCCTCGCTTTGAAATAAGTAAGCAAGGTTAGTTTGTATTTCATCCAACAATCTGTGCTACAATTTATGGCTACACTATATGCAATTTTGAGTGACACAAAGATTCTTATCTAAATGGTGAAAATGCAACAGCTGTTAATCAGACTCACTTTGACTTTATATAGTGCACCAAGAGTTAGTTTCGCTACGGCCACACTGTCCTGAGTACGCCTGATCTCGTCTGATCTCAGAAGCTAAGCAGGGTCGGGCCTGGTTAGTACTTGGATGGGAGACCGCCTGGGAATACCAGGTGCTGTAAGCATTTGGCAACTCTTTGTCTGTTTTTTCCCACAAGGCTGAAATATGTGCCCTCGCTTTGAAATAAGTAAGCAAGGTTAGTTTGCATTTCATCCAACAATCTGTGCTACAAATTATGGCTACAGTATATGCAATTTTTTCCACATTTTGAGTGACACAAAGATTCTTATCTAAATGGTGAAAATGCAACAGCTGTTAATCAGACTCACTTTGACTTTATATAGTGCACCAAGAGATGGTTTCTCGCTTACGGCCACGCTGTCCTGAGTCGTCTGATCTCAGAAGCTAAGCAGGGTCGGTCCTGGTTAGTACTTGGATGGGAGACACCTGGGAATACCAGGTGCTGTAAGCAAATTCTTTGTCCATTTTTCCCACAAGGCTGAAATATGTGCCTCGCTTTGAAATAAGTAAGCAAAGGTTAGTTTTGTATTTCATCCAACAATCTGTGCTACAATTTATGGCTACAGTATATGCAATTTTGAGTGACACAAGATTCTTATCTAAATGGTGAAAATGCAACAGCTGTTAAACTGGCACAAGCAAAGCAGTTCGACACATACAACGACACAGAGTTACACATGGAGTAAAACAAACATACAGTCAATAATACAGTAGAAACAAGTCTATATACGATGTGAGCAAATGAGGTGAGATAAGGGAGGTAAAAGGCAAAAAAAGGCCATGGTGGCAAAGTAAATACAATGTAGCAAGTAAAACACTGGAATGGTAGATTTGCAGTGGAAGAATGTGCAAAGTAGAAATAAAAATAATGGGGTGCAAAGGAGCAAAATAAATAAAATAAATAAATAAAATAAAATTAATACAGTAGGGAATGAGGTAGTTGTTTGGGCTAAATTATAGGTGGGCTATGTACAGGTGCAGTAGTCT
The DNA here is from genome assembly GCF_034236695.1 of Oncorhynchus nerka. Classification (NCBI taxonomy): domain Eukaryota; kingdom Metazoa; phylum Chordata; class Actinopteri; order Salmoniformes; family Salmonidae; genus Oncorhynchus; species Oncorhynchus nerka. The sequence goes on from NC_088397.1 coordinate 5,298,436, forward strand.
GTGAGCTGCTCTGACAGCTGGTGCTTAAAGCTAGTGAGGGAGATAAATGTTTCCAGTTTCAGAGATGTTTGTTCCAGTCATTGGCAGCAGAGAACTGGAAGGAGAGGCAGCCAAAGAAAGAATTGGTTTTGGGGGTGACCAGAGAGATATACCTGCTGGAGCGCGTGCTACAGGTGGGAGATGCTATGGTGACCAGCGAGCTGAGATACCTAGCAGGGTCTTGTAGATGACATGGAGCCAGTGGGTTTGGCGACGAGTATGAAGCGAGGGCCAGCCAACGAGAGCGTACAGGTCGCAATGGTGGGTAGTATATGGGGCTTTGGTGACAAAACGGATGGCACTGTGATAGACTGCATCCAATTTGTTGAGTAGGGTATTGGAGGCTATTTTGTAAATGACATCACCGAAGTCGAGGATTAGTAGGATGGTCAGTTTTACAAGGGTATGTTTGGTAGCATGAGTGAAGGATGCTTTGTTGCGAAATAGAAAGCCGATTCTAGATTTAACTTTGGATTGGAGATGTTTGATGTGGGTCTGGAAGGAGAGTTTACAGTCTAACCAGACACCTAGGTATTTGTAGTTGTCCACGTATTCTAAGTCAGAGCCGTCCAGATGTCAACTGGTTGCTGCGGAAAAGGAGGAGGTCAAAAGGGGGGTGAGTGTAGCCGATGTGAAACGGCTAGCTAGTTAGAGGTGGTGCGCACTAATAGCGTTTCAATTGGTGACGTCACTTACTCTGAGACCTTGAAGTAGTGGTTCCCCTTGCTCTGCAAGGGCTGCGGCTGTTGTAGTTATTGTTACATATAGAGACAGATATGACACTATTGAGCAAAGATAGGTATACATTAGACCACAAACAGAAAGCGGACAGGAAACCAAAGATTAAACAGACATAAGTGTAATGGCCGAAGCCATACGTGCTTTACTGTGCATAAGGGCTTAGGGCAAAGAGGAGGAGGTGACCCTTAAATACATGATCTATTATGGAAGGAGCAGGACATCATTATAAAGATTAGATAGAGAGGGTAAAGGACATAAGTGCTTAGGGTAAGATAGATATACATTAATTTTAGGACATGAGAGGGTCCTGCCACCATTGTAATCTAATCAAGAGCGGATACAGGCGTTATTAGGCATGAACATGGAGGAAGCCTGGACTGAAAGATAATGGTGACCGATGACTTGAGGGAAGTAACTTCATTAACATATGGAATGGACTCATATACTGTATGTGTATAAAAACACAGCCAGTGCTCTGGGAAGTTGTGTGTTCCGCGGACCATCTAGGCTTCTGATATGTTTGTATTAAAAGCCTATATTGAATTCACAAGTTCTTGTAAGTGTTATATTTTGTAACGATCCTCCAAGACAACACTTGGTAGCGGTGAACAACTCATTGCTGCTCATATTTTTAGTCTAAACACCCCTCAACTTGGATATACGCACCAAGTCCCCAACTATGAATTAAAAAATAAATAATCTTACGGCGAAGGGGGAACAAACCATACAGAGCTTTTGTGGAGCGATGGGTAACGATGCTTCGAGGGTGACTGTTGACGTGTGCAGAGGGTCCCTGGCTCGCGCCCGGGTCGGGGCGAGGGGACGGACTAAAGTTATACTGTTACAAATCCAGAGCCGATGTCAACGAGGCAAGTCAGTTAAGAACACATTCTTATTTTCAATGGCGGCCTAGGAACAGTGGGTTAACTGCCTTGTTCAGGGGCAGAACGATAGACCTTGTCAACACGGGGATTCGTTTTTGCAAACTTCCGGTTACTAGTCCAACGCTCTAACCACCTGCCTTATATTGCACTCCACGAGGAGCCTGCAGGCTGACTACAAGTTAAGCGAGGGCAGCAAGAAGCCAAGGTAAGATGCTAGCTAGCATTAAACTTATAAAAAAACAATCAATCTTCACATAATCTCTAGTTAAGTACACATGGTTGATGATATTACTAGTTTATCTAGTGTGTCCTGCGTTGCATATAATCGATGCGGTGCCTGTTAATTTCTCATGGAATCACAGCCGACTTCGCCAAACGGGTGATGATTTAGCACTGTCGTTGCACCAAACCTAACCATAAATATCAATGCATTTCTTTAAAATCAATACACAATTATATATTTTTAAACCTGCATATTTAGTTAATATTGCCTGCTAACATGAATTTCTTATAACTAGGGAAATTGTGTCACTTCTCTTGCGTTCCGTGCAGTCAGGGTATATGCAGCAGGTTGGGCCACCTGGCTCGTTGTGAACTGTGTGAAGTCCATTTATTCCTAACAAAGACCGTAATTAATTTGCCAGAATATACATAATTATGACATAACATTGAAGGTTGTACAATGTAACAGCAATATTTAGACTTAGGGATGCCACCCGTTAGATAAAATACGGAACGGTTTGGTATTTCACTGAAAGAATAAACGTTTTGTTTTCAAAATGATCGTTTCCGGATTCGACCATTTTAATGACCAAAGGCTCATATTTCTGTGTGTAATTATGTTATAATTAAGTCTATGATTTGATGTTTGATAGAGCAGTCTGACTGAGCGATGGTAGCACTGTCGTGCGTTTTGCCAGCAGCTCGCTCTGAGACTTGGAGTAGTTGTTCCCCTTGCTTTGCAAGGACCGCAGCTTTTGTGGAGCAATGGGTAACGATGCTTCGAGGGTGGCTGTTGTCGATGTGTTCCTGGTTCGAGCCCAGGTAGGGGTGAGGAGAGGGACAGAAGCTATACTGTTACACTGGCAATACTAAAGTGCCTATAAGAATATCCAATAGTCAATGTTAATGAAATACAAATGGTATAGAGAGAAATAGTCCTATAATAACTACAACCTAAAACTTCTTACCTGGGAATATTGAAGACTCATGTAAAAAGGAACCACCAGTTTTCATATGTTCTCATGTTCTGAGCAAGGAACTTAAACGTTAGCTTTTTTACATGGCACATATTGCACTTTTACTTTCTTCTCCAACACTTTGTTTTTGCATTATTTCAACCAAATTGTTGAAATGTTTCATTATTTGAGGCTAAATAGTTTTTATTTATGATTTTTATTGATTATTTTAAGTTAAAATAAGTGTTAATTCAGTATTGTTGTAATTGTCATTTTTACAAATAAATAATATAAAATAGGCCGATTAATCGGTATCTGCTTTTTTGGTCCTCCAATAATCGGTATCGACGTTGAAAAATCATAATCGGTTGACATCTAGTCTAATTTACGAATTTAACTTATAGATAGAACCAGCTCTTACCATGACTAACAGTTGTCCTGATCTTCTCCTCCTCTTCTTCATCTTTAATGATGACATTCAGCTCCAGTGTTTGACTGCAGTCTTCCAGCTTCACTGATGCCATCTCTGAATCCTGCAGTGCAAACTGGGCTCCACTGTCACAATCAGGACCCAGTGACTGTAGGTTTCTACTCAGTGTGGAAGGAGAGAGGCAGGCTGGGATTGTCCTCACTGTTGATGTTACCGGCCTCAGACTTAATCTGAGTCGGTCTGTAGTAATAAAGAGAAACATACAAAAGTTATTGTCTAGACAGTTCTGGTGCTTTCTTTATTCTCTATTAATTATGTCATTTCAATAGATCAGGTAGCTAAGCATTGACAGAACATTAAATCATTTCCCATTAGACAAAGTGCACACTTTAAATTACACTTAACCTATAGATTTCCTGAATTAAAATAAATGACTCAAAAACCATTTAGTACAAGGTTGCAGTACGTTTCAGGCAGCACTATGTACTATTTTCCTGAATAACCTTGTCTTCACTGTGTTATTTCAATCAGAAACCAATTGTATTTCCCGTTCACACCACAGCAACATTTATAGATAAAGATAGATACAACTGAATGTGTTTGAATATTAGTACACATGTAGACAACTGATACATTCAGCACCAAGTCAAGTCTGGGACCAAAAGGCTCCTGAACAGCTTCAATCCCCAAGACGTCAGACTGCTGAAGAGTTAATCAAATGGCTACCCAGACAACTTGTATTGACCCCGTTAATTACTTATCTGTTTGCACTGGCTATATGGACACTCACATATTCTACACTGACACTCCAACACACACACAGTAGTGCAACAGTGAAATTCTCCCTCGCTCATGCACCCGCACTGCTTGCACTGAAGTCCGTTGACGCAAATGACGTCGATACAAAACCAATAACACGTCAAACGAACTCAGAAATCTCAAAGAAATGTGGTTTATTTAGTTATCTTGACGAGATCTCGTACATTCACTCAGACAAACCCAAAGTATCTAGCTAACTTATGTGACTTGTAAAATAGTTTAATCACGTTCTTCACTCATTCGGTTTGACAGAAAAACAACACATACAATTAAAACCTTTACCAAACGTGATGATACCGATTTGTTAGCTAGAATTTGATAACATGTTCTTTCCAACGTTTGAAGACGCTATTACATACCTGTAGCCATACATTTAAAACGGAGACAAAAGGTATCATATTAACATCAATAGTTCTGACGCTTTCTTTATTCTGAAGAATGGCGTGCGCTTGCCCGGAAGTTCCTGTTTCATTCAAACAAATGTAATGTGTATGTGTCCACCTACTGTACAGTTAGTGAACTGCGGGGGAAAAAGTCATGTCCATTCCAGATAAGCGGGTAAAACGACATCAGACAAAATACGAAAATGGATCCAAAAAACCCTCTCACTCCTTCTGTCACAGTCCAAATCACACCCCTACACACACCCATACACAGTCTCAGGGGCCCGAGAGTGGGGAATGTCTTCATTCCCTGCAATGCTTCGGCAGTTAATTACAAAAACCTTTCAGCCGCACATACAATTATATCCAGTTTCTTAAACGTCTTGTTCGTTTGGGCAGTACAATTAATCACCTGCGTAATAAATGCCACAAAATCCACCTTCGTTACAAATCAGTGTATCAGTATCCCTCAACTGGTGAAAGACATTCTGAATCTCTACAGGCTGCGGGGCATCCACTGCCATAGCTTCCACAGCTCCCGTCGCTCCTTCAACTACTTCCCGTCCTGTAGGAGACCTGCTGTTCAGCACAGATCTTCAAACTCCTTCACCCTAGCAGGGCACTCTGGGAATTCGTCAACTTGAATTCTACCTCAATTGCTACACAGCACATCATCAGATACTTCAATGACACACACTTAGCCATAAATGACCATGCTTTTCTCAATGTCATCACGGAACCGGCTTATACACCAAACTCTCACTGGGTATATTATGTTTCCCAGCATCACATGAGTAGCAGTAGCGAGCGGTGCGTGGGTCAAATCACTGAGGAAGTATATTACAACCTATGTTAGACATAATGATTCATAGATCATACCACATAATGACAACATAATGATTAATAGATTATGACAACATAATGATTAATAGATTATGACAACATAATGATTAATAGATTATGACAACATAATGATAATGATGACAACATAATGATTAATAGATAGACAACATAATGATTACATAATGATTAATAGATTATTAATGATTATAGATTATGACAACATAATGATTAATAGATTATTATGATTAGACTTAGACAACATAATGATTAATAGATTATGACAACATAATGATTAATAGATTATGACAACATAATGATTAATAGATTATGACAACATAATGATTAATAGATTGACAACATAATGATTAATAGATTATGACAACATAATGATTAATAGATTATGACAACATAATGAGTAATAGATTATGACAACATAATGATTAATAGATTATGACAACATAATGATTAATAGATTATGACAACATAATGATTAATAGACTTAGACAATATAATGATTAATAGATTATGACAACATAATGATTAATAGATTATGACAACATAATGATTCCAAGTTGACCGGTAGTATACTTTCTAGACGTATAGTTAGGTAGTCGATTAAATGTATTATGCGAGAAATGGCGATGAAAACGGATTTATGTACAAATATTGCTCTAATAACCATGATATGGAAGTAAACTTGGAGTCACCCGATGATACTTTATTGTTATTGTTTACTCCATGTGTAACTCTGTGTTGTTGTCTGTTCACACTGCTATGCTTTATCTTGGCCAGGTCGCAGTTGCAAATGAGAACTTGTTCTCAACTAGCCTACCTGGTTAAATAAAGGTGATTTATTTTTTATTTTTTAATAAATAAATAAATACGGTGTGTGGTCCTCCCACCACCGCTCGGGAAACCATGCAGTTTACTACAGATTAACTTCACAGTTTGGTGAAAGTGCAAGGTTATCTTGATACTCCTTTCCAATAAATATCGAGGGTCTTATTCTGGTGACATGGTGATCGATGCTTGACTGCTGTTTGACAAATAAAAATATTATCTTGTCCATAATAACCAAACAAAAACATAAGTACTTTTACGATACGTGTTTGTTCCGTCGTGTGCATTAGTAGCGCAAGTCTCAATTTAAAGTGCATTCGGAAAGTATTCAGACCCCTTTACTTTTTCCACACGTTGCAGTCTTATTCTAAAACAGATTAAATACAAAAAATCCTTATCAACCTACACAGAATAGCCCATAATGTCAAAGCGAAAACAGGTTTAGAAAATGTTTGCAAATGTATTAAATATAAAAAAACAGAAATACCTTATTTATGTAAGTATTCAGACCATTTGCTATGAGATTCGAAATTGAGCTCAGGTGCATCCGGTTTTCATTGATTATCCTTGAGATGTTTCTACAACTTGATTGGAGTCCACCCGTGGTACATTAAATTGATTAGACATGATTTGAAAAGGCTCACACCAGTCTATATATGGTCCCACAGTTGACAGTGCATGTTAGAGCAAAAACCAAGCCATGAGGTCGAAGGAATTTTACTGTAGAGCTCCGAGACAGGATTCATTCAAGGCACAGATCTGGGGATGGGTACCAAAACATTTCTGCAGCATTGAAGGTCCCCAAGAACACAGTGGACTCCATCATTCTTCAATGGAAGAAGTTTGGAACCACCAAGACTCTTCCTAGAGCTGGCCTTCCACCCTAACTGAGCAATCGGGGGAGAAAGGCCTTGGTCAGGGAGGTGACCAAGAACCTGATGTTCACTGACAGAGCGCCAGAGTTCCTCTGTGGAGATGAGAGAACCTTCCAGAAGGACAACCATCTCTGCAGCACTCCACCAATCAGGCCTTTATGGTAGAGTGCCCAGACGGAAGCCACTCCTCAGTAAAAAGGCATATGACAGCCCGCTTGGAGTTTGCCAAAAGGCACCTAAAGGACTCTCAGACCATGAGACAACAGGATTCTCTGGTCTGATGAAACCGAGATTGAACTCTTTGGCCTGAATGCCAAGCATTCCTCCCAGTCTGGAGGAAACCTGACACCATCCCTACGGTGAAGCATGGAGGTGGCAGCATCATGTCTGGAGGAAACCTGACACCATCCCTACGGTGAAGCATGGAGGTGGCAGCATCATGCTTTGGGGATGTCTTTCAGCGGCAGGGACAAGGAGACTAGTCAGGGTCGATGGAAAGATGAACAGAGCAAAGTACAGAGAGATCCTTGATGAAAACCTGTTCCAGAGCACTCAGGACCTCAGACTGGGGTGAAGGTTCAACTTCCAACAGGACAACGACCCTAAACACACAGCAAAGATATCGTAGGAGTGGCTTCGGTACAAGTCTCTGAATGTCCTTGATCAAGTCAAATCAAATGTTATTTGTCACATGTGCCAAATACAACAGGTGTAGAACTTACAGTGAAATGCTTACTTACAAACTCTTAACCAACAATGCAGTTAAGAAAAATACCTAAAGAAATAAAACAAATAATTAAAGAGCAGCAGTAAAATAACAATTGTGAGGCTATATAAAGGGGGTACTGGTACAAAGTCAATGTGCGGGGGCACCGGTTAGTCGAGGTAATTGAGGTAATATGTACATGTAGGTAGAGTTATTAAAGTGACTATTATCTAGCCAGAGCCCGAACTTGAACCCGGTCGAACATCTCTGGGGAGACCTGAAAATAACTGTGCAGCGATGCTCCTCATCCAGCCCGACAGAGCTTGAGAGGATCTGCAAAGAAGAATGTGAGAAACTCTGGAATTCTGGAAATGTTTTTTTTTTTTTTTTTTATACATTTGAAAAAAAAAATCTAAAAACCTGTTTTTGCTGCTTTGTCATTATGGGGTATTATGTGTAGATTTTTTTTTTTTTCGCTCATCAATTTAATTTAATCAGAACGTGGAAAAGTCAAGGGGTCTGAATACTTTCCGAATGCACTGTATTTTCCATTAGTTTTCACCATATTGATGTTGGTTTTAAGTTTTAGGAGACTTTTCTTAGCGGATGTACAATCATCGTGAATTGAATAATGGGTGGTTTCAGGCCCCCCGGAGTGAACAGGCCCCTGTGTGAACAGGCCCCGGTGTGAACAGGCCCCGGTGTGAACAGGCCCCGGTGTGAACACACTCGTTCAGAAACGAGGGTTGAGGGGGCTTACATTGACAACTTCTCTTCATTGGCTAATGGGTTTCGACCGACGGCAAAGATGGCCGTGGGGATTCCCCCAAGGGCATAAGGTGAGGGTAAATGGAGGCTGTTTTGTACGTGTTTGTAACACAGCCATAGATAAGGGTGTGAAGAGGACAGGGCTGTTTATCTAAACTAACATGTGACAACATAAACACTACGTCTACATTATGTGCGAGAGTCACATGACCTGAACACGTCGGCAGTTTGGCGCATTACAAAAAAAATAAAACTTGTCTCCATTGACAGTCCATGATGGGAAGTGGACAGGAGGGCATGGGACAGGGGACTGTGTAGTTTCAGGTGTATAAAGTGGTGTGCCAACTGTAGGGGATGATCATGTTGCGGGGGATCAGAAGTGTCCGGTACAAGAGAAGTAGGTCGAGGTGGTCAGAGTATGGGATGTGATGTGAATTGGACATTACAGTTTGTGTGAATCTCATTATACCAGAGAAGAAGTTAGTGCATTAGTCCAGAGACAGAGTAGTGCATTAGGTGTCATATGCCGAGGCAGTGAAGAAAGTAGAGGATGTATCAAGGGTGAGGGATACTGAGAGGAGCCCTGTGAGTAGTAGATCTGTACCAGTACAGAGGGATTCTGAGAGGAGCCCTGTGAGTAGTAGATCTGTACCAGTACAGAGGGATTCTGAGAGGAGCCCTGTGAGTAGTAGATCTGTACCAGTACAGAGGAATACTGAGAGGAGCCCTGTGAGTAGTAGATCTGTACCAGTACAGAGGGATACTGAGAGGAGCCCTGTGAGTAGTAGATCTGTACCAGTACAGAGGGATTCTGAGAGGAGCCCTGTGAGTAGTAGATCTGTATCAGAACAGAGGGATACTGTAAGTCAATGAGTGATACTGTAAGTCAATGAGTGATACTGTAAGTCAATGAGTGATACTGTGAGTCAATGAGTGATACTGTAGGTCAATGAGTGATACTGTAAGTCAATGAGTGATACTGTAGGTCAATGAGTGATACTGTAGGTCAATGAGTGATACTGATACTGTAGGTCAATGAGTGATACTGTAAGTCAATGAGTGATACTGTAAGTCAATGAGTGATACTGTAGGTCAATGAGTGATACTGTAGGTCAATGAGTGATAGGTCTGTAGGTCAATGAGTGATACTGTAGGTCAATGAGTGATACTGTAGGTCAATGAGTGATACTGTAGGTCAATGAGTGATACTGTGAGTCAATGAGTGATACTGTAGGTCAATGAGTGATATAGTCAATGAGTGATAGGTCAATGAGTGATACTGTAGGTCAATGAGTGATACTGTAGGTCAATGAGTGATACTGTAGGTCAATGAGTGATACTGTAGGTCAATGAGTGATACTGTAGGTCAATGAGTGATACTGTAGGTCAGTAAGGTTGGCTTAGTGTTCATAGTAAATGGTTATCAACTGTACAGCAGAAATGGAATGTAAATCACAGACAATAGATGTGGCAGATAGTGGAGAAGTACTTCAACGTGATACGAGACTGGAGATCAGAGGAGTTACAGGGGGTGTCCTGTTCTCCGAGGTCATCGGCATGATGCAGGAGCAGATAGGGTCACAGTAGCATGGAGCAGATAGGGTCACAGTAGCATGGAGCAGGAGTCAAGATGATACTGGGTCACAGTAGCATGGAGCAGGTAGTCAGAGTAGGTCATAGGGTCACAGTAGCATGGAGCAGGAGTAGATAGGGTCACAGTAGCATGGAGCAGGTAGGGTCAGTAGTATGATGTAGGAGTAGATAGGGTCGAGTGGTAGCATGATGAGACTGTAGTCAATGGAGATAGAGGTAGCATGATGTAGGAGTAGATAGGGTCACAGTAGCATGGAGCAGGGGAGCATGGAGCAGATAGGGTCACAGTAGCATGGAGTAGATAGGGGTAGCAGATAGGGTCACAGTAGTATGATGTAGGAGTAGATAGGGGGTAGTATGGAGCAGGAGCAGATAGGGTCACAGTAGTATGAGCATGGAGCAGGAGCAGATAGGGTCACAGTAGTATGATGTAGGAGTAGATAGGGTCACAGTAGCATGGAGCAGATAGGGTCACAGTAGCATGGAGCAGATAGGGTCACAGTAGCATGGAGCAGATAGGGTCACAGTAGCATGGAGTATAGATAGGGTCACAGTAGCATGATGTAGGAGTAGATAGGGTCACAGTAGCATGGAGCAGGTCACAGTAGTAGATAGGGTCACAGTAGCATGGAGATATGGAGCAGGAGCAGAGGGTCACAGCATGGAGTCACAGTAGCATGGAGTAGATAGGGTCACAGTAGCATGGAGCAGATAGGGTCACAGTAGCATAGAGCAGGAGTAGATAGGGTCACAGTAGTCACAGTAGCATGGAGCAGAGGGTCACAGTAGCATGATGTAGGAGTAGATAGGGTCACAGTAGCATGGAGCAGGAGTAGATAGGGTCACAGTGGTGGGTTTTTAATATGTGTACGGTTAGTTGGAAGGTGTTTTTTCCCCTTTCCCATTGTCCCGTTTGCATCACAAAGTATAATGCATTTATACGATAGTCCAGTTGGGGGTGGTAATGCAACATATTGTATGCCAACCGCCGTTGAACCCCACTGAAGAAGAAGAAGAAGAAGAACGACGACTCACTGTTGTGCTGTCAATATGCTCACCTTTGTGTCCGTTTCAAATACATTACTACAGGTATGTAATAGCACGTTTACACTTTATAATATCGAAAGAACATGTCATAACATGTTAGGTAACAAACCTGTCAAGGTGTTATGACGTTATTTTTGTGTCAAGCCGAATGCGTGAAAAACGTGCTAAAAACACATCTAACGTTAGACTTTGAGTTTGATTTAATTAATATACAGTTCGACAATGTAATTTTCATAAAGATTCAATTCATTTTAGATTTCTGAGTTTTTTTTATACGTTATTGGTTTTCTGTAAAATGTTGTTCACAAGCTGGTAAAATGGCGTCGCATACTCGGTCAACAGACTAAAGTGCAGGCAGCCTCTTCGTTCTGGGAGACGGTAATGTGATGGCTAGAAGGGATCCAGCTTTTGTCGAATTAACTTCATATTTGACTTTTAGTAGCAGTTTAGGATAATTAACATAGCAGGTTAGGATCATTCGTTTTGGGTTAGCTAAAATGTTAGGGTTAGCGAAACCTTTTGACGGTAATATGACAAAAGCTGGATGCCTTCTAGCCATGACCCCGAAGTCCCGGGGCCTCGTTGATAAACTGCATACATACAAAATATACCACTAAACACGCGTGAGCCAGTTTTCACTCAAATGTTGGCACTTAGAAAAACTGAACTTGACGTGAGAATGTGGGTTCTCCAACCCTGTTCCTGCAAGGCTACTGTCCTGTAGGTTTTTATCTCCAACCCTGTTCCTGCAAGGCTACTGTCCTGTAGGTTTTATCTCCAACCCTGTTCCTGCAAGGCTACTGTCCTGTAGGTTTGAACTCCAACCCTGTTCCTGCAAGGCTACTGTCCTGTAGGTTTGAACTCCAACCCTGTTCCTGCAAGGCTACTGTCCTGTAGGTTTGAACTCCAACCCTGTTCCTGCAAGGCTACTGTCCTGTAGGTTTTATCTCCAACCCTGTTCCTGCAAGGCTACTGTCCTGTAGGTTTTTATCTCCAACCCTGTTCCTGCAAGGCTACTGTCCTGTAGGTTTTATCTCCAACCCTGTTCCTGCAAGGCTACTGTCCTGTAGGTTTTAACTCCAACCCTGTTCCTGCAAGGCTACTGTCCTGTAGGTTTGAACTCCAACCCTGTTCCTGCAAGGCTACTGTCCTGTAGGTTTTATCTCCAACCCTGTTCCTGCAAGGCTACTGTCCTGTAGGTTTGAACTCCAACCCTGTTCCTGCAAGGCTACTGTCCTGTAGGTTTGAACTGCAAACCTGTTCCTGCAAGGCTACTATCCTGTAGGTTTGAACTCCAACCCTGTTCCTGCAAGGCTACTATCCTGTAGGTTTGAACTCCAACCCTGTTCCTGCAAGGCTACTGTCCTGTAGGTTTGTGTGGTGCAGTGGTCTAAGGCAGTGCTAGCTGTGCCACTAGAGATTCTGGGTTTGAGTCCAGGCTCAGTCGCAGCCGGCCGCAACCGGGAGACTCATGGGGAGGCGCACAATTGTCCCAGCGTCATCCGGTTTAGGGGAGGGTTTGACCAGCAGGGATGTCCTTGTCCCATCGCGCGCTAGCGACCGCTGTGGCGGGCCAGGAGCAGACTTGCCTTCGCTGTTGGAAAAAGGTTTCTGGGAAATAGGTCAACCAGAGGGCTGGTAAATCTATTTATTCTAGGTACAGGATGTCTCCTTCAGTGACGGGAGATCAATGTGTTGTGTGACAGGTGTTCGGTTCTAACATGAACAACCTTCAATGTTATGTCATAATTACCTAAAATTCTGGCAAATTAGTTCGCAATGAGCCAGGCGGCCCCAACTGTTGCATGTACCCTCTCTGCGTGCAATGAACGCCAGAGAAGTGACATAATTTCCCAGTTTAATATTGCCTGCTAACCTGATTTTATTTTAGCTAAATATGCAGGTTTAAAAATATAAACTTCTGTGTATTGATTTTAAGAAAGGCATTGGTGTTTATGGTTAGGTACATTCGTGCAACGATTGTGCTTTTTTCGCAAATTTGTTTTTGCTAAATCATCCCCCGTTTGGCGAAGTCGGCTGTCTTTGTTAGGAAGAAATAGTCTTCACACAGTTCACAACGAGCCAGGCGGCCCAAACTGCTGCATATACCCTGACTCTGTTGCACAGAACGCAAGAGAAGTGACACAATTTCCCTAGTTAAAAGAAATTCATGATAGCAGGCAATATTAACTAAATACGCAGGTTTAAAGATATATACTTGTGTATTGATTTCAAGGAGTTGTTGTTTATGGTTAGGTACACAGTGCTTTTTTTCGCGACTGCGCTTGTTAAATCTACTTCCGGGTTGGAGCGAGCCGGTCGCATCCGCGCTTCGGTCTGCAGGTTGTATAACTTTTTCATTACATTTCATTATAGTACAACGGTCTGATTTGTCTAATCTTAGCAATTTCTTCTTAGCTAGCTACATAGTCGTCGTTGTATCAAAGATAATTGCGTAATTATCGTATTTCGTCGTCTCCTATCTGCCCAACACGTTCACCGTCTACCGTAGCACTGTAGTAACTATCACACTCAACTGAACGACTTGATTAGTGTAGTGTTAGCTAGCTACATAGTTGTCTTTGCTGTCTTCGTATCCAAGATAATTGTGTAGTTTAGAGTGTGTAGTCTTAGAGTGATTATCTTAATTTACCGAGGTTAGCTAGCCAGCTATTTTGTCGTCCTTAACGTAGGAGACACTCCTAGCTAGCCAATAGCCAGCCAACGTCTACTGAATAGAACTTTCGCATTCCGGTCGCATTCCACTTCGCTCCACAGGTAGTATCATATTTTCATTTCATTTCATTATAGTCCCAACGGTGTGATTTGTTTGATCATAGCTAGCTACATAGCCGTCTTTGTTTCAAAGATAATTGTGTAGTCTAGAGCGATTTTCTAGGTTAGCTAGCCAGCTATTGTCGTTCTCCTAACGCAACGTAACGTAACCAACACTGCTAGCTAGCCAGCTTGCCCCCGAAAAGCAGCATTGTAGAAACTTCACACTCAACGGAACGACTTGATTAGGGTAGTGTCAACAACGCAGCTAGCCTACCTCAGCAGTACTGTATCATTTTAGTCAATTAGATTCTTGCTACGTAAGCTTAACTTTCTGAACATTCGAGACGTGTAGTCCACTTGTCATTCCAATCTCCTCTGCATTAGCGTAGCCTCTTCTCTAGCCTGTCAACTATGTGTCTGTCTATCCCTGTTCTCTCCTCTCTGCACAGACCATACAAACGCTCCACACCGCATGGCCGCGGCCACCCTAATCTGGTGGTCCCAGCGCGCACGACCCACGTGGAGTTCCAGGTCTCCGGTAGCCTCTGGAACTGCCGATCTGCGGCCAACAAGGCAGAGTTCATCTCAGCCTATGCCCCCTCCAGTCCCTCGACTTCTTGGCTCTGACGGAAACATGGATCACCACAGACAACATTACTCCTACTGCTCTCTCTTCGTCCGCCCACGTGCTCTCGCACACCCCGAGAGCTTCTGGTCAGCGGGGTGGTGGCACCGGGATCCTCATCTCTCCCAAGTGGTCATTCTCTCTTTCTCCCTTACCCATCTGTCTATCGCCTCCTTTGAATTCCATGCTGTCACAGTTACCAGCCCTTTCAAGCTTAACATCCTTATCATTTATCGCCCTCCAGGTTCCCTCGGAGAGTTCATCAATGAGCTTGATGCCTTGATAAGCTCCTTTCCTGAGGACGGCTCACCTCTCACAGTTCTGGGCGACTTTAACCTCCCCACGTCTACCTTTGACTCATTCCTCTCTGCCTCCTTCTTTCCACTCCTCTCCTCTTTTGACCTCACCCTCTCACCTTCCCTACTCACAAGGCAGGCAAACGCTCGACCTCATCTTTACTAGATGCTGTTCCTCCACTAACCTCATTGCAACTCCCCTCCAAGTCTCCGACCACTACCTTGTATCCTTTTCCCTCTCGCTCTCATCCAACACTTCCCACACTGCCCCTACTCGGATGGTATCGCGCCGTCCCAACCTTCGCTCTCTCTCCCCATTACTCTCTCCTCTTCCATCCTATCATCTCTTCCCTCTGCTCAAACCTTCTCCAACCTATCTCCTGATTCTGCCTCCTCAACCCTCCTCTCCTCCCTTTCTGCATCCTTTGACTCTCTATGTCCCCTATCCTCCAGGCCGGCTCGGTCCTCCCCTCCCGCTCCGTGGCTCGACGACTCTTTGCGAGCTCACAGAACAGGGCTCCGGGCAGCCGAGCGGAAATGGAGAAAACTCGCCAGCCCCTGCGGACCTGGCATCCTTTCACTCCCTCCTCTCTACATTTTCCTCCTCTGTCTCTGCTGCTAAAGCCACTTTCTACCACTCTAAATTCCAAGCATCTGCCTCTAACCCTAGGAAGCTCTTTGCCACCTTCTCCTCCCTCTTGAATCCTCCTCCCCTCTCCCCCTCCTCCCTCTCTGCAGATGACTTCTCAACCATTTTGAAAAGAAGGTCACGACATCCGATCCTCGTTTGCTAAGTCAAACGACACCGCTAAGTTCTGCTCACTGCCCTACCCTGTGCTCTGACCTCTTTCTCCCCTCTCTCTCCAGATGACATCTCGCGTCTTGTGACGGCCTGGCCGCCCAACAACCTGCCCGCTTGACCCTATCCCCTCCTCTCTTCTCCAGACCATCTCCGGTGACCTTCTCCCTTACCTCACCTCGCTCATCAACTCATCCCTGACCGCTGGCCACGTCCCTCCCGTCTTCAAGAGAGCGAGAGTTGCACCCCTTCTGAAAAAACCTACACTCGATCCCTCCGATGTCAACAACTACAGACCAGTATCCCTTCTTTCTTTTCTCTCCAAAACTCTTGAACGTGCCGTCCTTGGCCAGCTCTCCGCTATCTCTCTCAGAATGACCTTCTTGATCCAAATCAGTCAGGTTTCAAGACTAGTTCATTCAACTGAGACTGCTTCTTCTCTGTTCACGGAGGCGCTCCGCACTGCATTTAACTCTCTCTCCTCTGCTCTCATCCTTCTAGACCTATCGGCTGCCTTCGATACTGTGAACCATCAGATCCTCCTCTCCACCCTCTCCGAGTTGGGCATCTCGGCGCGGCCCACACTTGGATTGCGTCCTACCTGACAGGTCGCTCCTACCAGGTGGCGTGGCGAGAATCCGTCTCCTCACCACGTGCTCTCACCACTGGTGTCCCCCAGGGCTCTGTTCTAGGCCCTCTCCTATTCTCGCTATACACCAAGTCACTTGGCTCTGTCATAACCTCACATGGTCTCTCCTATCATTGCTATGCAGACGACACACAATTAATCTTCTCCTTTCCCCCTTCTGACGACCAGGTGGCGAATCGCATCTCTGCATGTCTGGCAGACATATCAGTGTGGATGACGGATCATCACCTCAAGCTGAACCTCGGCAAGACGGAGCTGCTCTTCCTCCCGGGAAGGACTGCCCGTTCCATGATCTCGCCATCACGGTTGACAACTCCATTGTGTCCTCGTCCCAGAGCGCTAAGAACCTTGGCGTGATCCTGGACAACACCCTGTCGTTCTCAAATAACATCAAGGCGGTGGCCCGTTCCTGTAGGTTCATGCTCTACAACATCCGCAGAGTACGACCCTGCCTCACACAGGAAGCGGCGCAGGTCCTAATCCAGGCACTTGTCATCTCCCGTCTGGATTACTGCAACTCGCTGTTGGCTGGGCTCCCTGCCTGTGCCATTAAACCCTACAACTCATCCAGAACGCCGCAGCCCGTCTGGTGTTCAACCTTCCCAAGTTCTCTCACGTCACCCCGCTCCTCCGCTCTCTCCACTGGCTTCCAGTTGAAGCTCGCATCCGCTACAAGACCATGGTGCTTGCCTACGGAGCTGTGAGGGGAACGGCACCTCAGTACCTCCAGGCTCTGATCAGGCCCTACACCCAAACAAGGGCACTGCGTTCATCCACCTCTGGCCTGCTCGCCTCCCTACCACTGAGGAAGTACAGTTCCCGCTCAGCCCAGTCAAAACTGTTCGCTGCTCTGGCCCCCAATGGTGGAACAAACTCCCTCACGACGCCAGGACAGCGGAGTCAATCACCACCTTCCGGAGACACCTGAAACCCCACCTCTTTAAGGAATACCTAGGATAGGATAAAGTAATCCTTCTCACCCCCCTCCCCCTTAAAAGACCTAGATGCACTATTGTAAAGTGGCTGTTCCACTGGATGTCATAAGGTGAAAGCACCAATTTGTAAGTCGCTCTGGATAAGAGCGTCTGCTAAATGACTTAAATGTAAATGTAAATGTTAAATCACCCGTTTGGCGAAGTCGGCTGTGATTCAATGATAAATTAACAGGCACCACATCGATTATATGCAACACAGGACAAGCTAGATAACTACACATGGTTGGTGATAATACTAGTTTAACTTGTGATTATGTTAAGATTGATTGTTTTTGTTATAAGATACGTTTAATGCACCTTACCTTGGCTCCTTGCTGCACTCGCATAACAGCTGGTCAGCCTGCCACGCAGTCTCCTCGTGGAGTGCAATGTAATCGGCGTCAAAAAATGCAGATTACCGATTGATATGAAAACTTGAAATCAGTCCTAATTAATCGTCTATTCCGATTAATCGGTCACCCTCTAATACATAGCTCAATTTGGGTGGAGTCTCCTCCTCCTCTCTAAACATGACATCTTTATTGTTAGGCAGGAAGTTTTTTATATTTTTTACCTTTATTTAACCAGGCAAGTCAGTTAAGAACACATTCTTATTTTCAATGACAGCCTGGGAACAGTGGGTTAACTGCCTGTTCAGGGGCAGAACGACAGATTTGTACCTTGTCAGCTCGGGGATTCGAACTTGCAACCTTTCGGTTACTAGTCTAACACTCTAACCACTAGGCTACCCTGCCGCCCCTCCACTCTAACCACTAGGCTACCCTGCCGCCCCTCCACTCTAACCACTAGGCTACCCTGCCGCCCCGAAGTTAAGTGATGTGGGTAATAAACTGTTCCTTCTCCCTTAATGGGACCTGTCCTTACCTCCTTTCCTCACTAAACCACCTCTGTCCACCCTTATCAGTGACTGCAACCATGTGATGGCCTTTCCTTCACTCAGTACATTCCAAGCTTAATTGCCTCCACCACATCCTACAGAGAACCATTAAGTTCTGGCGTAGAAAACAGACTATGGCACTCTACGTCTGCATTGCTTCCTGTTTGTGGGGTTTTAGGCTGGGTTTCTGTACAGCACTTTATGACATCGGCTGATGTAAGAAGGGCTTTATAAATACATTTGATTGTACTATTTTCCTGAATATCAATCATAGTGCTGCCTAAAACATACTGCAACCTTGTACTAAATGTTTTTTTGTTGTTGTCATTTTATGCATTTAATTCAATTTCAGAAATGTATTATAGGTTATGTGCACCTAGTGTGCAGTTGTCTAATGTGAATCAGTGAATATTTTGTTGTCGAAGCTTAGCTACCTGATCTATTGAAATTAGATGATTTGAACGAGAGCAAATATAATATATTTTTAGAGAATAAAGAAAAGCGCCAGAACTGTCAAGACAGTAACTTTTTGTGTCCGTTTGTCTTTATTACTACAGGACGACTCCGATTAAATCTTAGGCCGATAACATCAACAGTGAGGATGAACCCAGCCTGTCTCTCTCCTTCCACACTGAGTCCAAACCTACAGTCACTGGGTCCTGATTGTGACAGTGGAGCCCAGTTTGCACTGCAGGATCCAGAGATGGCATCAGTGAAGCTGGAAGACTGCAGTCAAACACTGGAGCTGAATGTCAACATTAAAGATGAAGAAGAAGAGGAGGAGATTGGTACATCTGTTTCTCATGGTAAGAACAGGCTCTATCTACAGCATTTTATATTGACAGTAAAGTGTTTCTTGCTTCAATAGAACGATCAGGGGTGTGCAACTACAGTGTGTTTTCCTCCATAGAAAACACATTAGGCAGAAAATAGCTTCATTTTCATCCGATGACAACAGAACTGCAACACTCATTGGCTAGCAGCCACACAAGCAAATGAGCTTACAATTTTTTTATTTATTTTTTATTTCACCTTTATTTAACCAGGTAGGCTAGTTGAGAACAGGTTCTCATTTGCAACTGCGACCTGGCCAAGATAAAGCATAGCAGTGTGAACAGACAACACTGAGTTACACATGGAGTAAACAATTAACAAGTCAATAACACAGTAGGAAAAAAAAGGGGAGTCTATATACATTGTGTGCAAAAGGCATGAGGAGGTAGGCGAATATGAAAAAGCAAGGTATATTATTTTTGTTTTTGCTAAAACGATGCATGGTCATCATATTTCTAATGTTTATCATAGAAAGAATGTAGCCAGCTACATTTCCTGATCTAATGTGTTGATTGAAGTGAATCTGGCATTTTACTGGAGAAAAGTAGTCTGGTTACACCAAGAAAAGTACCAGAGTAGCTCCACATCAGTCAGAGAGCTGTCTGCTGATAGAATGATGGAGAACAGTAGCTCCACATCAGAGTGTTGTCTGCTGATAGAATGATGGAGAACAGTAGCTCCACATCAGTCAGAGTGCTGTCTGCTGATAGAATGATGGAGAACAGTAGCTCCCCATCAGAGAGCTGATAGAATGATGGAGAACAGTAGCTCCACATCAGAGTGTTGTCTGCTGATAGAATGATGGAGAACAGTAGCTCCACATCAGAGTGTTGTCTGCTGATAGAATGGAGAACAGTAGCTCCACATCAGAGTGCTGTCTGCTGATAGAATGATGGAGAACAGTAGCTCCACATCAGAGTGTTGTCTGCTGATAGAATGATGGAGAACAGTAGCTCCACATCAGAGTGCTGTCTGCTGATAGAATGATGGAGAACAGTAGCTCCACATCAGAGTGTCGTCTGCTGATAGAATGATGGAGAACAGTAGCTCCCCATCAGAGTGTTGTCTGCTGATAGAATGATTGAGAACAGAAGCTCCACATCAGAGTGTTGTCTGCTGATAGAATGGAGAACAGTAGCTCCACATCAGTGTTGTCTGCTGATAGAATGATGGAGAACAGTAGCTCCACATCAGAGTGTTGTCTGCTGATAGAATGATGGAGAACAGTAGCTCCACATCAGTCAGAGTGCTGTCTGCTGATAGAATGATGGAGACCAGTAGCTCCACATCAGAGTGCTGTCTGCTGATAGAATGATGGAGAACAGTAGCTCCACATCAGTCAGAGTGTTGTCTGCTGATAGAATGATGGAGAACAGTAGCTCCACATCAGTCAGTGTTGTCTGCTGATAGAATGATGGAGAACAGTAGCTCCACATCAGAGTGTTGTCTGCTGATAGAATGATGGAGAACAGTAGCTCCACATCAGAGTGCTGTCTGCTGATAGAATGGAGAACAGTAGCTCCACATCAGTCAGAGTGCTGTCCGCTGATAGAATGATGGAGAACAGTAGCTCCCCATCAGAGAGCTGATAGAATGATGGAGAACATTAGATCCACATCAGAGTGCTGTCTGCTGAATGAATGATGGAGAACAGTAGCTCCACATCAGTGTTGTCTGCTGATAGAATGATGGAGAACAGTAGCTCCACATCAGTGTGCTGTCTGCTGATAGAATGATGGAGAACAGTAGCTCCACATCAGTGTTGTCTGCTGATAGAATGATGGAGAACAGTAGCTCCACATCAGAGAGCTGTCTGCTGATAGAATGATGGAGAACAGTAGCTCCACATCAGTGTTGTCTGCTGATAGAATGATGGAGAACAGTAGCTCCACATCAGTCAGAGTGCTGTCTGCTGATAGAATGATGGAGAACAGTAGCTCCACATCAGTCAGAGTGCTGTCTGCTGATAGAATGATGGAGACCAGTAGCTCCACATCAGAGTGCTGTCTGCTGATAGAATGATGGAGAACAGTAGCTCCACATCAGAGTGCTGTCTGCTGATAGAATGATGGAGAACAGTAGCTCCACATCAGAGTGCTGTCTGCTGATAGAATGATGGAGAACAGTAGCTCCACATCAGTCAGAGTGCTGTCTGCTGATAGAATGATGGAGAACAGTAGCTCCCCATCAGAGTGTTGTCTGCTGATAGAATGATTGAGAACAGAAGCTCCACATCAGTGTTGTCTGCTGATAGAATGGAGAACAGTAGCTCCACATCAGTGTTGTCTGCTGATAGAATGATGGAGAACAGTAGCTCCACATCAGAGAGCTGTCTGCTGATAGAATGATGGAGAACAGTAGCTCCACATCAGTGTTGTCTGCTGATAGAATGATGGAGAACAGTAGCTCCACATCAGTCAGAGTGCTGTCTGCTGATAGAATGATGGAGAACAGTAGCTCCACATCAGTCAGAGTGCTGTCTGCTGATAGAATGATGGAGACCAGTAGCTCCACATCAGAGTGCTGTCTGCTGATAGAATGATGGAGAACAGTAGCTCCACATCAGAGAGCTGTCTGCTGATAGAATGATGGAGAACAGTAGCTCCACATCAGTCAGAGTGCTGTCTGCTGATAGAATGATGGAGAACAGTAGCTCCACATCAGTCAGAGTGCTGTCTGCTGATAGAATGATGGAGAACAGTAGCTCCACATCAGAGTGCTGTCTGCTGATAGAATGATGGAGAACAGTAGCTCCACATCAGAGAGCTGTCTGCTGATAGAATGATGGAGAACAGTAGCTCCACATCAGAGTGCTGTCTGCTGATAGAATGATGGAGAACAGTAGCTCCACATCAGAGTGCTGTCTGCTGATAGAATGATGGAGAACAGTAGCTCCACATCAGTCAGAGTGCTGTCTGCTGATAGAATGATGGAGAACAGTAGCTCCACATCAGAGTGTTGTCTGCTGATAGAATGATGGAGAACAGTAGCTCCACATCAGTCAGAGTGCTGTCTGCTGATAGAATGATGGAGAACAGTAGCTCCACATCAGTCAGTGTTCTGTCTGCTGATAGAATGATGGAGAACAGTAGCTCCACTTCAGACAGAGTGCCGTCTGCTGATAGAATGAGTGCCGTCTGCTGATAGAATGAGTGCCGTCTGCTGATAGAATGAGTGCCGTCTGCTGATAGAATGATGAGTGCCGTCTGCTGATAGAATGATGAGTGCCGTCTGCTGATAGAATGATGAGTGCCGTCTGCTGATAGAATGATGAGTGCCGTCTGCTGATAGAATGATGAGTGCCGTCTGCTGATAGAATGATGAGTGCCGTCTGCTGATAGAATGATGAGTGCCGTCTGCTGATAGAATGATGAGTGCCGTCTGCTGATAGAATGATGAGTGCCGTCTGCTGATAGAATGATGAGTGCCGTCTGCTGATAGAATGATGAGTGCCGTCTGCTGATAGAATGATGAGTGCCGTCTGCTGATAGAATGATGAGTGCCGTCTGCTGATAGAATGATGAGTGCCGTCTGCTGATAGAATGATGAGTGCCGTCTGCTGATAGAATGATGAGTGCCGTCTGCTGATAGAATGATGAGTGCCGTCTGCCGATAGAATGATGAGTGCCGTCTGCCGATAGAATGATGAGTGCCGTCTGCCGATAGAATGATGAGTGCCGTCTGCCGATAGAATGATGAGTGCCGTCTGCCGATAGAATGATGAGTGCCGTCTGCCGATAGAATGATGAGTGCCGTCTGCCGATAGAATGATGAGTGCCGTCTGCCGATAGAATGATGAGTGCCGTCTGCCGATAGAATGATGAGTGCCGTCTGCCGATAGAATGATGAGTGCCGTCTGCCGATAGAATGATGAGTGCCGTCTGCCGATAGAATGATGAGTGCCGTCTGCCGATAGAATGATGAGTGCCGTCTGCCGATAGAATGATGAGTGCCGTCTGCCGATAGAATGATGAGTGCCGTCTGCCGATAGAATGATGAGTGCCGTCTGCCGATAGAATGATGAGTGCCGTCTGCCGATAGAATGATGAGTGCCG
Organism: Oncorhynchus nerka; assembly: GCF_034236695.1. Taxonomy (NCBI): domain Eukaryota; kingdom Metazoa; phylum Chordata; class Actinopteri; order Salmoniformes; family Salmonidae; genus Oncorhynchus; species Oncorhynchus nerka. Next base: position 5,321,490 of record NC_088397.1, read on the forward strand.
TCTGCCGATAGAATGATGAGTGCCGTCTGCCGATAGAATGATGAGTGCCGTCTGCCGATAGAATGATGAGTGCCGTCTGCCGATAGAATGATGAGTGCCGTCTGCCGATAGAATGATGAGTGCCGTCTGCCGATAGAATGATGAGTGCCGTCTGCCGATAGAATGATGAGTGCCGTCTGCCGATAGAATGATGAGTGCCGTCTGCCGATAGAATGATGAGTGCCGTCTGCCGATAGAATGATGAGTGCCGTCTGCCGATAGAATGATGAGTGCCGTCTGCCGATAGAATGAGTGCCGTCTGCCGATAGAATGAGTGCCGTGCCGTCTGCCGATAGAATGAGTGCCGTCTGCCGATAGAATGAGTGCCGTCTGCCGATAGAATGAGTGCCGTGCCGTCTGCCGATAGAATGAGTGCCGTCTGCCGATAGAATGAGTGCCGTCTGCCGATAGAATGAGTGCCGTCTGCCGATAGAATGAGTGCCGTCTGCCGATAGAATGCCTGTTGTTTTCCTACTTCCCACTGTGAATGAAACGTTGCAGTAGACCTGTTTCATGATGAACTATTTCAATGAGAAGGTAGATGTTATTTCATGCTGCTAAGACTTGTATGGATGACAACAGTATTGCCAGCATTTGTTTTATTCACTGGGCTGTCTGGAGTGATCAGAGAGGAGACTAAAGAAGTGGAGTAGACAAACTGCCAGTGTTTTAAAGTTCTATGCAGTGAGTCTGTGTCCTTACTAACCCTTGTGATAGTGAGTGGAGGATGATATGAAATGAGTCTGTGTAGTTACTAACCCTTGTGATAGTGAGTGGATGATATGAAATGAGTCTGTGTAGTTACTAACCCTTGTGATAGTGAGTGGATGATATGAAATGAGTCTGTAGTTACTAACCCTTGTTATAGTGAGTGGAGGATGATATGAAATGAGTCTGTGTAGTTACTAACCCTTGTGATAGTGAGTGGAGGACGATATGGCTCATAATTGTCATGACTTTTACTCCTTTTTTAGATTTCAACTCTGACCCACTTTTAGAATAGTTGTATTGTACTGTATTGTACTGTACTGTATTGTACTGTACTGTATTGTATTCTCCTTTGTATTGTACTGTATTGTATTGTATTGTATTGTACTGTATTGTATTGTAATGTATTGTACTGTACTGTATTGTATTGTATTCTCCTTTGTATTGTACTGTATTGTACTGTATTGTATTCTCCTTTGTACTGTATTTTACTGTACTGTATTGTACTGTATTGTTCTGTACTGTATTGTATTCTCCTTTGTATTGTACTGTATTGTATTCTCCTTTGTACTGTACTGTACTGTATTGTATTCTCCTTTGTATTGTATTGTACTGTACTGTATTGTACTGTACTGTATTGTACTGTACTGTATTGTATTCTCCTTTGTATTGTATTGTATTGTATTGTATTGTATTGTACTGTATTGTTGTATTGTACTGTACTGTATTGTACTGTATTGTACTTTGTATTGTATTGTATTGTACTGTATTGTATTCTCCTTTGTACTGTATTTTACTGTACTGTATTGTTCTGTACTGTATTGTATTGTATTCTCCTTTGTATTGTACTGTATTGTATTCTCCTTTGTACTGTACTGTATTGTACTGTACTGTATTGTATTCTCCTTTGTACTGTATTTTACTGTACTGTATTGTATTGTATTCTCCTTTGTACTGTACTGTATTGTATTCTCCATTGTACTGTATTGTATTCTCCTTTGTATTGTATTGTACTGTATTGTATTCTCCTTTGTATTGTACTGTATTGTATTCTCCTTTGTATTGTACTGTATTGTATTCTCCTTTGTATTGTATTGTACTGTACTGTATTGTATTCTCCTTTGTATTGTGTTGTATTGTATTGTATTGTACTGTACTGTATTGTATTCTCCTTTGTATTGTATTGTATTCTCCTTTGTATTGTACTGTATTGTATTCTCCTTTGTATTGTATTGTATTGTGCTGTATTGTACTGTATTGTATTCTCCTTTGTATTGTATTGTATTGTACTGTATTGTATTCTCCTTTGTATTGTATTGTATTGTATTCTCCTTTGTACAGTACTGTATTGTACTGTACTGTATTGTATTCTCCTTTGTACTGTATTGTTCTGTACTGTATTGTATTCTCCTTTGTATTGTACTGTATTGTATTCTCCTTTGTACTGTACTGTATTGTATTCTCCTTTGTATTGTACTGTACTGTATTGTATTCTCCTTTGTATTGTACTGTATTGTATTCTCCATTGTATTGTACTGTATTGTATTCTGTATTGTATTCTCCATTGTATTGTACTGTATTGTAATCTCCATTGTATTGTATTGTACTGTACTGATTCACTACCGGTCAAAAGTTGTAGAACACCTACAAGAGTGTGTAAAGCTGTCATCAAGGCAAAGGGTGGCTGTTTGAAGAATCCTAAATATAAATTATATTTTGATTTGTTTAACCTTTTTATTTTATTTTGGTTACTACATGATTCCATACGTGTTATTTCATAGTCTTGATGTCTTCACTATTATTCTACAATGTAGAAAATAGGTAAAAATAAAGAAAAACCTTTGAATGAGTAGGTGTTGTAAAACTGTTGACTGGTAGTCGCCCGGTACAGGCAGAAGAGGATATGATGTCATGTGTTTATCACACCAACTGACTGGTTCTTCTGTTGTTGTTCACACAGGAGACCATGTTGAGACATTCTCTACATCCAGAGAGCAACAGCAGGAAGATCAGAGAGCTAAGAGGTCTCACCACTGCCCACATTGTGAGGAGGTTTTCCCATTTCTATCAGGACTAAAAATACACCTACAAATACACACAGGAGATAATCCGTATTCCCCCTCTGACTATGGGAAGAGATTCACAACATCACATTCTCTGACAGTTCACCAGAGTGTGCACTCTGGAGAGAAGCCTTACTCCTGCTCTGACTGTGGGAAGAGTTTCTCTCGACTGAGCCATTTAAAAAGACACCAAAGTATACATAAAGGAGAGAAGCCTTACTCCTGCTCTGACTGTGGGGAGAGTTTCGCTCAACTGGGGACTTTAAAAAAACACCAACGTATTCACACAGGCGAGAAGCCTTACTTCTGTTCTGAATGTGGGAAGAATTTCTCCCGATTGGATACCTTAAAAACACATGAACGTATACATACAGGAGAGAAGCTTTACTCCTGCTCTCATTGTGGCAAATGCTTCACAACATCAACTGAGCTAAAAGTTCATCAGAGAACACACACAGGAGAGAAGCCTTACTCCTGCTCTGACTGTGGGGTGAGTTTCTCTCGACTGGGCCACTTAAAAACTCACGAAAGTATACACACAGGAGAGAAGCCTTACTACTGCTCTGACTGTGTGAAATTCTTCACAACATCAACTGAGCTAAAAGTTCATCAGAGAACACACACAGGAGAGAAGCCTTACTCCTGCTCTGACTGCGGGGCGAGTTTCTCGCAACTGGGCAACTTAAAAACACATGAACGTATACATACAGGAGAGAAGCCTTATTACTGCTCTGACTGTAGAAAATGTTTTAAAACATCAACTGGGTTAAAAGTTCATCAGAGAACACACACAGGAGAGAAGCCTTACACCTGCTCTCACTGTGGTGTGAGTTTCTCTCGATTGGGACACTTAAAAACACATGAACGTATACATACAAGAGAGAAGCCTTAAACATGCTCTTGACTGTGGGGCGAGTTTCTCTCGACTGGGCAACTTAAAAACCCATAAAAGTATACACACAGGAGAGAAGCCTTATTACTAGAGCTGTGGTGGCCATGACGTTGTGTCAGCCGGTGATTGTCGTATAAATAATTACCGGTCTCATGGTAATTTACCGGTAATTAACCTAAACATGTTTAGCATGTCTTGGCTTCCACCTACGAGCCACTGATGTGGACCTTTTTGAAACATCTACATTGTAAAAAGTATAATAAATCCATATAATATAATACACCTTCACAATAAATCCATTATTTATTTTATACAGGTCTAAAAGAAACATGATATAAAGAAAATGTTTCAGAAGAACAAAATAGCATATTCTGAGTTGTCCTTACAGTATGTTAGGTCCTGATCTGGCTTGGCCATATGGCTGTGGGCAACACTAGTTCATTTAGCACACAATTGAGCATAGCTGGAAAGAATATATATATTCCCCAAAGAATTTCAGAGGAAGTGTGCACTCTTCTGTGTTAACAGGTCCTCCTATATGCTTACTTTAGATTTATTTTTACAACTTTAGTTGGGATCTAAACGTATGTTTAGATTTTTAAGACATTCTAAGGCTGCATGGTGCAACTCTAAAGATGATTTGAAAAAAAGTTGGATGAAAGGCCTGCTTCTCTGCTCGGTTTCTTTACGCAGGCTGCACACACTTCATCAGTCTCTCATTCACAATTTAACAAGCACTTTATCATGTTCTCAACCATCAGACTGTTCATCATTTAATCTCGTCTTCACATACAGCCCATTAATATATATGTGTAGAATTATTTTTCAATGAAATAAAACGTCATCCATAGCATGCAGTCGATTAGTGAATGAAGGTTACGACGCATCCATAAGGTTAGAGGAAGCTAAAAGTTCATTGAAATAAATTGACTAAATTGTATAGCCTAATTAGCCTACTCCTGTCTATGCAGGAAGAAAGACAATCCTTCCAAATAGGCTACTAAAGTATAGTTTGTCCTCAGGATAATTTCCTTCTTTAAAATATAAATAAATTGTATATAAATTGCATTGTATTAAAATTGCATTGTCTACAGTCGTAAGGAAAGGCAGGAAAGTGCTCAATTTGGGCAGATTATTGAAGAGTTGAGACTGTCTGACAAGTAGAGAGGCCAAGCCAGACATTTCACAATATTTTCAAAATACAATCGCGGGGAAAATGTACACTACATGATCAAAAGTATGTGGACATGTGCTCATTGAGCATCTCATTCCAAAATCATGGGCATTAATATGGAGTTGGTCCCCCCCTTTGCTGCTATAACAGTCTCCACTCTTCTGTGAAGGCTTTCCACTAGATGTTGGAACTTGCTTTCATTCAGCCACAAGAGCATTAGTGAGGTCAGGCATTGATGTTAGGTGGTTAAGCCTGGTTCGCAGTCTGCTTTCCAATTCATCCCAAAGGTGTTCGATGGGGTTGAGTTCAGGGCTCTGTGACGGTCAGTCAAGTTATTCCACACCGATCTCGACAAACCATTTCAGTATGGACCTCGCTTTGTGCACGGGGGACATTGTCATGTTGAAACAGGAAAGGGCCTTTCCCAAGCTGTGGCCCCAAAGTTGGAAGCACAGAATCGTCTAGAATGTCATTGTCTGCTGCAGCATTAAGATTTCCCTTCACTGGAGCTTAGGGGCCCAAACCATCAAAAACAGCCCCAGAACATTATTCCTCCTCCACCACACTTGTCAGTTGGCCCTATGCATTCGGGCAGGTAGCGTTCTCCTGGCATCTACCAAACCCTGATTTGTCCGTCGGACTGCCAGATGGTTAGGCCTGATTCATCACTCCAGAGAACACGGTGTCCAATGGCGGCGAGCTTTACACCACACCAGCTGACGCTTAGCACTGCGCATGGTGATCTTTGGCTTGTGTGCGGCTACTCGGCCATGGAAACCCATTTCATGAAGCTCCCGACGAACAGTTCTTGTGTCGAAGTTGCATCCAGAGACAGTTTGGAAGTCGGCGGTGAGTGTTGCACGCTTCAGCACTCGGTGGTCCTGTTCTGTGAGCGTGTGTGGCCTACCACTTCGCTGTACCTGTACACTTCGCTGTACCTATAATAACCCGGGCCGTACCTGTTATAGCCCAGGCCGTCCCTGTTATAGCCCAGGCCGTATCTGTTAGAGCCCAGGCCGTACCTGTTATAGCCCAGGCCGTACCTGTTAGAGCCCAGGCCGTACCTGTTATAGCCCAGGCCATACCTGTTATAGCCCAGGCCGTCCCTGTTATAGCCCAGGCCGTATCTGTTATAGCCCAGGCCGTATCTGTTATAGCCCAGGCCGTATCTGTTATAGCCCAGGCCGTACCTGTTATAGCCCAGGCCGTACCTGTTAGAGCCCAGGCCGTACCTGTTATAGCCCAGGCCGTACCTGTTATAGCCCAGGCCGTATCTGTTAGAGCCCAGGCCGTACCTGTTATAGCCCAGGCCGTACCTGTTATAGCCCAGGCCGTACCTGTTATAGCCCAGGCCGTACCTGTTATAGCCCAGGCCGTACCTGTTATAGCCCAGGCCGTACCTGTTATAGCCCAGGCCGTACGTGTTATAGCCCAGGCCATACCTGTTATAACCCAGACCTACTCTACACTATACGCGCTCAGCCATACATTGAATGGTCTTTTTTGCCAGCAGTGATTGAGTGATATTATTAGTCAGAATTATGACTATCCAATCTACTCATAGCATTATGAATAATAAGCTATTTTACAATTTTACATAAGTCTACAAATGTAATAATGCATAGAATGCTTTAATACGAAGGTGCGTTTTTATGGTGAAAATCGGCTTCCCCAAAGTTGGAGGTCACCTATGTATGTCTGATAGGTTACACCGGTTAGGAAATAGGATTCATGTCCTAGAGACAGATCCTCTTTAACATAGTGGCCAGTCAACTCAATGACTGGGCTTTAAAGAACACGTCTTCACTAGGCTCTGTAGGCTCAATGACTGGGCTTTAAAGAACATGTTTTCACTAGGCTCTGTAGGCTCAATGACTGGGCTTATAATAACATGTTTTCACTAGGCTCTGTAGGCTCAATGACTGGGCTTATAATAACATGTTTTCACTAGGCTCTGTAGGCTCAATGACTGGGCTTATAAGAACATGTTTTCACTAGGCTCTGTAGGCTCAATGACTGGGCTTATAAGAACATGTTTTCACTAGGCTCTGTGCTCTCTAACCGTGTTCCAGGGGTCCTAGTCTATAGGCTACGTTTGGTGTTATTTGGACATTTGTAGTTATGATATAAACCTTATTAAAACATATAGAGCTATGCTATATGATGCGTGCGACTATCATTTGGAAAAAAAAGGCATGCGCTGATTCTTGCTTTAGACTGTATACTCTGGGCACCATTCACAAGTGGTAATACATTGTTCACAAGTGACAATATTGTCAAACCAATAGACATTTTCTGAAGTTAATCTTGTCTTTTACATGTACTAATTAACGTTTGAATTATATGTCGTGTTTTTCCCGCAGTTCATTTTCATGCCAGCCGTGTATGTAGGCTACTCCTGTTGTAAAGCGAAGCAATCGACTTAATGTTAGGAACGTTGATAGATAAACAAACTGCATTGGGAATATTATATTATTATCATATTCAGACCCCTTCCTTCCTCCACTTCCTGTTATATTACAGACTTATTCTAAAATGGATTCAATTGTTTGTTGTTTTTTACTCATCAGTCTACACACAATACCCCCATAATGACGTTGCAAAAACAGGTTTTACAACATTTCTCCAATGTATTATTATTAAATTGTGTTTACGTGATAGCTACCTACACAAATAGCTAGTTAGAACAAAGTGTTAAGATCAATTCATTAAAAAGATTAAAAGCAATACAAATAAGTTCCCCGGAGTTATTTACAGCACTACACCATTCAGGCCTTTATGGTAGAGTGGCCGAAGGAATCCACTCCTCAGTAAAAGGCACATGACAGCCTGCTTGAAGTTTGCCAAAAGGCACCTGAAGGACTCTCAGACCATTTAGAAACACAATTATCTGGTCTGATGAAACCAAGATTGAGCTCTTTGGCCTGAATGCCAAGTGTCACGTCTGGAGCAAATCATCCCTACGGTGAAGCATGGTGGTGGCAGCAGCATGCTGTGGGGATGTTTTTCAGTGGCAGGGACTAGGAAATCAGGATCTCAGGATCGAGGGAAAGATGAATGGGGAGCAAAGTACAGAGAGATCCTTGATGAGAACCTGGTCCAGAGCCAGAGCCCAGACTTGAACCCGATTGAGCATCTCTGGAGACACCTGAAAAAAGCTGTGCAGCGATGCTCCCCATCCCAACCTGACAAAACTTGAGCGCATCTGCAGAGAAGAAATGGGAGAAACTCCCCAAATACAGGTGTGCCAAGCTTGTAGTGTCAAACCCAAGAAGACGCAAGGCTGTAATCGCTGCCAAAAGGTGCTTCAACAAAGTACAGAGTAAAGGGTCTGAATACTTATGTAAATGTAATGTTTTTGTCTTGTCATTATGGGGTATTGTGATGTCATTATGGGGTATTGTGATGTCATTATGGGGTATTGTGTGGAGATTGGTGAGGGGGGAAAAAACGTAACAAAACTTGGAAAACGTCAAGGAGTCTGAATACTTTACTAATGCACTATATATGGTATTTTGTATTGTATTGTATTGTATTACATGGTTGGGATACGACTGATGTGTTGTTGTCTCGCCTGGCTATCTTAAGATGAATCCGCAAGCTGTGGGTGGCTCTCGATGGGAGTGTCGGCTCAATCAGGGTTTTATAAACTTGGTCCTGGGTGGATCATTTGTTTTACTACTAAATGACTTTTGTTTAATGACACACAAGGCTATGAAATGACTACATGTGTTTTAAAACTAGATGTATTATGTTAGCCATTGATGATTCATGTATTTGGATAACTTCAATGAACTTAATTGATCTGCTAATGAAAAATATGCTTTTTTTTTTTGGTGGGGGGGGTTTATCTATACAGAAAATACTATGTTTTTGTTTAATTCATGGCATTCAAAATAATGTTTATTTATCTAGTCAAAACGTGTCACTAGATCTCTACACATCACCATTGGAAGAGGCCCGTTTATCTAGTCAAAACATGTCACTAGATCTCTACACATCACCATTGGAAGAGGCCCATTTATCTAGTCAAAACATGTCACTAGATCTCTACACATCACCATTGGAAGAGGCCCATTTATCTAGTCAAAACATGTCACTATTTATCTAGTCAAAACATGTCACTAGATCTCTACACATCACCATTGGAAGAGGCCCATTTATCTAGTCAAAACATGTCACTAGATCTCTACACATCACCATTGGAAGAGGCCCATTTATCTAGTCAAAACATGTCACTAGATCTCTACACATCACCATTGGAAGAGGCCCATTTATCTAGTCAAAACATGTCACTAGATCTCTACACATCACCATTGGAAGAGGCCCATTTATCTAGTCAAAACATGTCACTAGATCTCTACACATCACCATTGGAAGAGGCCCATTTATCTAGTCAAAACATGTCACTAGATCTCTACACATCACCATTGGAAGAGGCCCATTTATCTAGTCAAAACATGTCACTATTTATCTAGTCAAAACATGTCACTAGATCTCTACACATCACCATTGGAAGAGGCCCATTTATCTAGTCAAAACATGTCACTAGATCTCTACACATCACCATTGGAAAAGGCCCATTTATCTAGTCAAAACATGTCACTAGATCTCTACACATCACCATTGGAAGAGGCCCATTTATCTAGTCAAAACATGTCACTAGATCTCTACACATCACCAGTGGAAGAGGCCCATTTATCTAGTCAAAACATGTCACTAGATCTCTACACATCACCATTGGAAGAAGCCCATTTATCTAGTCAAAACATGTCACTAGATCTCTACACATCACCATTGGAAGAGGCCCATTTATCTAGTCAAAACATATCACTAGATCTCTACACATCACCAGTGGAAGAGGCCCATTTATCTAGTCAAAACATGTCACTAGATCTCTACACATCACCATTGGAAAGGCCCATTTATCTAGTCAAAACATTTATCTGTCACTAGATCTCTACACATCACCATTGGAAGAGGCCCATTTATCTAGTCAAAACATGTCACTAGATCTCTACACATCACCATTGGAAGAGGCCCATTTATCTAGTCAAAACATGTCACTAGATCTCTACACATCACCATTGGAAAAGGCCCATTTATCTAGTCAAAACATGTCACTAGATCTCTACACATCACCATTGGAAGAGGCCCATTTATCTAGTCAAAACATGTCACTAGATCTCTACACATCACCATTGGAAGAGGCCCATTTATCTAGTCAAAACATGTCACTAGATCTCTACACATCACCATTGGAAGAGGCCCATTTATCTAGTCAAAACATATCACTAGATCTCTACACATCACCATTGGAAGAGGCCCATTTATCTAGTCAAAACATGTCACTAGATCTCTACACATCACCATTGGAAGAAGCCCATTTATCTAGTCAAAACATGTCACTAGATCTCTACACATCACCATTGGAAGAGGCCCATTTATCTAGTCAAAACATATCACTAGATCTCTACACATCACCAGTGGAAGAGGCCCATTTATCTAGTCAAAACATGTCACTAGATCTCTACACATCACCATTGGAAGAGGCCCATTTATCTAGTCAAAACATGTCACTAGATCTCTACACATCACCATTGGAAGAGGCCCATTTATCTAGTCAAAACATGTCACTAGATCTCTACACATCACCATTGGAAGAGGCCCATTTATCTAGTCAAAACATGTCACTAGATCTCTACACATCACCATTGGAAGAGGCCCATTTATCTAGTCAAAACATGTCACTAGATCTACACATCACCATTGGAAGAGGCCCATTTATCTAGTCAAAACATGTCACTAGATCTCTACACATCACCATTGGAAGAGGCCCATTTATCTAGTCAAAACATGTCACTAGATCTCTACACATCACCATTGGAAGAGGCCCATTTATCTAGTCAAAACATGTCACTAGATCTCTACACATCACCATTGGAAGAGGCCCATTTATCTAGTCAAAACATGTCACTAGATCTCTACACATCACCATTGGAAGAGGCCCATTTATCTAGTCAAAACATGTCACTAGATCTCTACACATCACCATTGGAAAAGGCCCATTTATCTAGTCAAAACATGTCACTAGATCTCTACACATCACTATTGGAAGAAGCCCATTTATCTAGTCAAAACATTTCACTAGATCTCTACACATCACCATTGGAAGAGGCCCATTTATCTAGTCAAAACATGTCACTAGATCTCTACACATCACCATTGGAAGAGGCCCATTTATCTAGTCAAAACATGTCACTAGATCTCTACACATCACCATTGGAAGAGGCCCATTTATCTAGTCAAAACATGTCACTAGATCTCTACACATCACCATTGGAAGAAGGCCCATTTATCTAGTCAAAACATGTCACTAGATCTCTACACATCACCATTGGAAGAGGCCCATTTATCTAGTCAAAACATGTCACTAGATCTCTAGACATCACCATTGGAAGAGGCCCATTTATCTAGTCAAAACATGTCACTAGATCTCTAGACATCACCATTGGAAGAGGCCCATTTATCTAGTCAAAACATGTCACTAGATCTCTACACATCACCATTGGAAGAGGCCCATTTATCTAGTCAAAACATGTCACTAGATCTCTACACATCACCATTGGAAGAGGCCCATTTATCTAGTCAAAACATGTCACTAGATCTCTACACATCACCATTGGAAGAAGGCCCATTTATCTAGTCAAAACATGTCACTAGATCTCTACACATCACCATTGGAAAAGGCCCATTTATCTAGTCAAAACATGTCACTAGATCTCTACACATCACCATTGGAAGAGGCCCATTTATCTAGTCAAAACATGTCACTAGATCTCTACACATCACCATTGGAAAAGGCCCATTTATCTAGTCAAAACATGTCACTAGATCTCTACACATCACTATTGGAAGAAGCCCATTTATCTAGTCAAAACATTTCACTAGATCTCTACACATCACCATTGGAAGAGGCCCATTTATCTAGTCAAAACATGTCACTAGATCTCTACACATCACCATTGGAAGAGGCCCATTTATCTAGTCAAAACATATCACTAGATCTCTACACATCACCAGTGGAAGAGGCCCATTTATCTAGTCAAAACATGTCACTAGATCTCTACACATCACCATTGGAAGAAGCCCATTTATCTAGTCAAAACATGTCACTAGATCTCTACACATCACCATTGGAAGAGGCCCATTTATCTAGTCAAAACATGTCACTAGATCTCTACACATCACCATTGGAAGAGGCCCATTTATCTAGTCAAAACATGTCACTAGATCTACACATCACCATTGGAAGAGGCCCATTTATCTAGTCAAAACATGTCACTAGATCTACACATCACCATTGGAAGAGGCCCATTTATCTAGTCAAAACATGTCACTAGATCTCTACACATCACCATTGGAAGAGGCCCATTTATCTAGTCAAAACATGTCACTAGATCTCTACACATCACCATTGGAAGAGGCCCATTTATCTAGTCAAAACATGTCACTAGATCTCTACACATCACCATTGGAAGAGGTCCATTTATCTAGTCAAAACATGTCACTAGATCTCTAGACATCACCATTGGAAGAGGCCCATTTATCTAGTCAAAACATGTCACTAGATCTCTAGACATCACCATTGGAAGAGGCCCATTTATCTAGTCAAAACATGTCACTAGATCTCTACACATCACCATTGGAAGAGGCCCATTTATCTAGTCAAAACATGTCACTAGATCTCTACACATCACCATTGGAAGAGGCCCATTTATCTAGTCAAAACATGTCACTAGATCTCTACACATCACCATTGGAAGAGGCCCATTTATCTAGTCAAAACATGTCACTAGATCTCTACACATCACCATTGGAAGAGGCCCATTTATCTAGGCACCAGTATTGTCTACAATCCGTACAAATATATGTTTATCAGTATAAAGGATTTACATAGGTTTCTTATTAAATAACAGTTAAATAAATGTTTTTGTCATTTGTTTTTATATGGTGCTACAGCCCAGGGACAGCATGACATTCACCATCCAATAATGACCCAGTTACTATTGGGGGAATGGAACCAGAGAGGAACCTTGTGTTACCTTTCTCACACCACTACAGTATTCATTTCAACAGACCTTTTCCACGACCCATTTTTAGAGATCAACAGTACTAGTCAAAAGTTTGGACACACCTACTCATTCAAGGGGTTTTCTTCTACATTGTAGAATAATAGTGAAGACTTCAACACTATGAAATAACACATATGGAATCATGTAGTAACCAAAAAAGTGTTATATCAAAATATATTCTTTAGGGAATAGGGAGCTATTTGGAACTCATCCCAAGAGAATTAGCATTGGCTGTCTCACTAAAACATGCTGCATTGTGGTATAGTTGGAGTGATTCCACATCAAACCAGGGTAAAGTTCATAATGGCGTTGGAGTGATTCCACCTTTAAACCAGGGTAAAGTTCATAATGCTGTTGGAGTGATTCCACCTTAAACCAGGGTAAAGTTCATAATGCTGTTGGAGTGATTCCACCTTAAACCAGGGTAAAGTTCATAATGGCCTTGGAGTGATTCCACCTTAAACCAGGGTAACGTTCATAATGCTGTTGGAGTGATTCCACCTTAAACCAGGGTAAAGTTCATAATGGCCTTGGAGTGATTCCACCTTAAACCAGGGTAAAGTTCATAATGCTGTTGGAGTGATTCCACCTTAAACCAGGGTAAAGTTCATAATGGCCTTGGAGTGATTCCACCTTAAACCAGGGTAAAGTTCATAATGGCCTTGGAGTGATTCCACCTTAAACCAGGGTAAAGTTCATAATGCTGTTGGAGTGATTCCACCTTAAACCAGGGTAAAGTTCATAATGGCCTTGGAGTGATTCCACCTTAAACCAGGGTAAAGTTCATAATGCTGTTGGAGTGATTCCACCTTAAACCAGGGTAAAGTTCATAATGCTGTTGGAGTGATTCCACCTTAAACCAGGGTAAAGTTCATAATGCTGTTGGAGTGATTCCACCTTAAACCAGGGTAAAGTTCATAATGCTGTTGGAGTGATTCCACCTTAAACCAGGGTAAAGTTCATAATGCTGTTGGAGTGATTCCACCTTAAACCAGGGTAAAGTTCATAATGCTGTTGGAGTGATTCCACCTTAAACCAGGGTAAAGTTCATAATGCTGTTGGAGTGATTCCACCTTAAACCAGGGTAAAGTTCATAATGCTGTTGGAGTGATTCCACCTTAAACCAGGGTAAAGTTCATAATGCTGTTGGAGTGATTCCACCTTAAACCAGGGTAAAGTTCATAATGCTGTTGGAGTGATTCCACCTTAAACCAGGGTAAAGTTCATAATGCTGTTGGAGTGATTCCACCTTAAACCAGGGTAAAGTTCATAATGCTGTTGGAGTGATTCCACCTTAAACCAGGGTAAAGTTCATAATGCTGTTGGAGTGATTCCACCTTAAACCAGGGTAAAGTTCATAATGCTGTTGGAGTGATTCCACCTTAAACCAGGGTAAAGTTCATAATGGCCTTGGAGTGATTCCACATGTATTTATTTGTTCCTTTATTTAACAAGGCAAGTCAGTTAAGAACAAATTGTTATTTACAATGACGGCCTCCCAAAAGGTAAAAGGCCTCCTGCAGGGACGGGGGCTGGGATAAAAATATAGAACAAAACACACTCAGGACAAGAGAGACAACACAACACTACATAAAGAGAGACCTAAGACAACAACGTAGCATGGCAACAACACAACATGACAACAACACAACATGGTAGCAACACAGCATGGTAGCAAAACATGGTAGAAGCACAACATGACAACAACACAGCATGGTAGCAACACAGCATGGTAGAAGCACAGCATGGTAGCAACACAGCATGGTAGCAACACATGGTAGAAGCACAGCATGGTAGCAACACAGCATGGTAGAAGCACAGCATGGTAGAAGCACAGCATGGTAGCAACACAGCATGGTAGAAGCACAGCATGGTAGAAGCACAGCATGGTAGCAACACAGCATGGTAGAAGCACAGCATGGTAGCAACACAGCATGGTAGAAGCACAGCATGGTAGCAACACAGCATGGTAGAAGCACAGCATGGTAGAAGCACAGCATGGTAGAAGCACAGCATGGTAGCAACACAGCATGGTAGAAGCACAGCATGGTAGAAGCACAGCATGGTAGCAACACAGCATGGTAGAAGCACAGCATGGTAGCAACACAGCATGGTAGCAACACAGCATGGTAGCAACACATGGTAGAAGCACAGCATGGTAGAAGCACAGCATGGTAGAAGCACAGCATGGTAGCAACACATCATGGTAGAAGCACAGCATGGTAGAAGCACAGCATGGTATTAACACAGCATGGTAGAAGCACAGCATGGTAGCAACACAGCATGGTAGAAGCACAGCATGGTAGAAGCACAGCATGGTAGCAACACAGCATGGTAGAAGCACAGCATGGTAGCAGCACAGCATGGTAGCAACACAACATGGTAGAAGCACAGCATGGTAGCAACACCGCATGGTAGCAGAACAACATGGTAGCAACACAACATGGTAGCAACACAGCATGGTAGCAGCACAGCATGGTAGCAACACAGCATGGTAGCAACACAACATGGTAGCAACACAACATGGTAGCAGCACAGCATGGTAGCAACACCGCATGGTAGCAGCACAACATGGTAGCAACACAGCATGGTAGCAACACAACATGGTAGCAACACAACATGACAACAACACAACATGGTAGCAACACAGCATGGTAGCAAAACATGGTAGACGCACAGCATGGTAGCATCACATGGTAGAAGCACAGCATGGTAGCAACACAGCATGGTAGCAACACAACATGGCAGCAACACAACATGGTAGCAGCACAGCATGGTAGCACAAAGGGCAAGAAGGTAGAGACAACAATACATCACACAAAGCAGCCACAACTGTCAGTAAGAGTGTCCATGATGGAGTCTTTGAATGAAGAGATGGAGATAAAACTGTCCAGTTTGAGTGTTTGTTGCAGCTCGTTCCAGTCGCTAGATGCAGCGAACTGAAAAGAGGAGCGACTAAGGGATGTGTGTGCTTTGGGGACCTTTAACAGAATGTGACTGGCAGAACGGGTGTTGTATGTGGAGGATGAGGAACATTGGTGGCAAATCTGATGGCCAATCTATAAAGTACGTCTCCATAATCTAGCATGGGCAGGATGGTCATATGAATCAGGGTTAGTTTGGCAGCTGGGGTGAAAGAGGAGCGATTACGATAGAGGAAACCAGGTCTAGATTTAACTTTAGCCTGCAGCTTTGATATGTGCTGAGAGAAGGACAGTGTACCGTCTAGCCGCACTCCCAAGTACTTGTATAAGGTGACTACCTCAAGCTCTAACCCCTCAGAGGTAGTAATCACACCTGTGGGGAGAGGGGCATTCTTCTTACCAATGAAACCAGGACAAAAATGAAAGACCATGACTTTAGGGGATTTTCACTCAATTTAATGGGGGATGGATTTCACAGGAGGTTGGTGGCACTTTAACTGGGGAGGACAGGCTCATGGTATTGACTGGAGTGGCACTTTAACTGGGGAGGAAAGGCTCGTGGTATTGACTGGAGTGGAACTTTAACTGGGGAGGACAGGCTCGTGGTATTGACTGGAGTGGAACATTAACTGGGGAGGACAGGCTCGTGGTATTGACTGGAGTGGAACATTAACTGGGGAGGACAGGCTCGTGGTATTGACTGGAGTGGAACTTTAATTGGGGAGGACAGGCTCGTGGTATTGACTGGAGTGGCACTTTAACTGGGGAGGACATGCTCGTGGTATTGACTGGAGTGGCACTTTAACTGGGGAGGACAGGCTCGTGGTATTGACTGGAGTGGCACTTTAACTGGGGAGGACAGGCTCGTGGTATTGACTGGAGCGGAACTTTAACTGGGGAGGACAGGCTCGTGGTATTGACTGGAGTGGCACTTTAACTGGGGAGGACAGGCTCGTGGTATTGACTGGAGCGGAACTTTAACTAGGGAGGACAGGCTCGTGGTATTGACTGGAGCGGAACATTAACTGGGGAGGACAGGCTCGTGGTATTGACTGGAGTGGAACATTAACTAGGGAGGACAGGCTCGTGGTATTGACTGGAGTGGCACTTTAACTGGGGAGGACAGGCTCGTGGTATTGACTGGAGTGGCACTTGAATTGGGGAGGACAGGCTCGTGGTATTGACTGGAGTGGAACATTAACTAGGGAGGACAGGCTCGTGGTATTGACTGGAGTGGCACTTTAACTGGGGAGGACAGGCTCGTGGTATTGACTGGAGTGGAACATTAACTGGGGAGGACAGGCTCGTGGTATTGACTGGAGTGGCACTTTAACTGGGGAGGACAGGCTCGTGGTATTGACTGGAGTGGCACTTTAATTGGGGAGGACAGGCTCGTGGTATTGACTGGAGTGGCACTTTAACTGGGGAGGACAGGCTCGTGGTATTGACTGGAGCGGAACTTTAACTAGGGAGGACAGGCTCGTGGTATTGACTGGAGTGGAACATTAACTGGGGAGGACAGGCTCGTGGTATTGACTGGAGTGGAACATTAACTAGGGAGGACAGGCTCGTGGTATTGACTGGAGTGGAACATTAACTGGGGAGGACAGGCTCGTGGTATTGACTGGAGTGGAACTTTAACTGGGGAGGACAGGCTTGTGGTATTGACTGGAGCGGAATCCACGGAATGGTATCAAATACACCAAACACATGGTTTCCAGGGTTTCCATGGTTTCCAGGTGTTTGATGCCGTTCCATTCGCTCCGTTCCAGACATTATTATGAGCCGTCCTCCTCTCAGCAGCCTCCACTGGTAGGATTGTTGACATATTATTGACATCTGTATCTAAAAGCATAATTGATAAATAATTGAAAGAAGTCTGTATATTTAGGACATTTCAGCCTTACCCAGGCTCCTCCTCTGAGACCATATTTCATCTGTAGGTGCTACAAGGTTCAACTTGGTGTCGAACGAAGCTTTTACCCCTCTGTAATATGAGTAGAGACCCTTTTTGTTATACTTTTGCATTTTTAAATTGTTCTGTGTGTTATTTTATTTTGTTGGTTGACAGTAAAGTCCCTTTGACATGTATCCAATGGCAGCGCCACCTAGTGGTGGAAAAATGTAATCTATTAACTATTAACCAGTTAAATGTAACTAAATGTAATAGAAAATGTAATCTAAGTAACTATTAACCAGCTAAATGAACTGCATTCCTTTGAACTTTACCCTGGTTTGAGCAACTGAAAGCTCTACAGGAGCTGACAGAGGAATGCAGTTCACTGTTATTACACAATAGATAGGTAGGTTCTCATGGGTACTACACATCAATACACAGACCATTCCGTTTATCATGCATCTCTATCTCACCAAGGCATCAAGAAAAAGACAGATTTAATGTTGACCCGTGGCTGTGGGGACCGAAATGAGGTTGTTTGGACTGCTGATTGGTCAGTTGTTTGGGGTTTAGGGACGTGGCCTTGGCCTTGGCTCCACTTTGGGCCCTCCCACCGATACCCAGGAAGTGGAGTCTGAAGGTCGTCCACTCCCCGAAGGTCATCTGGAGCAGCTGTTTGAGGTCGTCGGGATCACCGAAGACCAGCGCCTGGCCGGTGAGGTCATTGCTACGGACGATGTCTGCGTACTTCTTAGGGAGGTTCATCCTCGCCAGCTTTTGGGGAATTTGGAAAGATGCAGAACATACAAAGAACATTTCAGTTTAATATGTTTGGGGAAGCAGGTAGCCTAGTGGTTGGAGCGTTGGACTAGTAACCAAAAGGTTGCTAGATCAAATCCCTGAGCTGACAAGGTAAAAATCTGTCGTTCTGCCCCTGAACAAGGAAGTTAACCCACTGTTCCTAGAATTAGTTTTTAACAGACTTGCCAAGTTATTTAAAAAAATAAAACACCTTTATTGTATTTATCTGAGGTATAAAGGTGGCTATGGACCCTGGTCTAATGGAGTGCACTATATAGGGAATAAGGTGCCATGTGGGACACAAACAACCCCCTACCGCTTTGCAGACGTCCTCAGAGGTCATATTGAAAACAGTCCTGATGTTGAGAGGAGCCAGGTTCCTCCCCCACCCAGAATTCTTCAGTCCGGTGGTCCCTCTGATCCGGGCCAGTTCCCTCCTGATAGAATGATCCAGGTTAACCGTGGTCAGCTTGAACCTCTCCGCGTCCCTCACCCTGAACTGGAAATGCACCTGGACGATTGGAAGATGAAGTGTTGGAGAGATGCACACACAAACACAGGTCGCTGGTTCAAATCTGTCTCGAAGGAGCGCAAACGGAACACACACCTTGAGGAACATCTCAAACATCTCTGGATCTCCGTCCTGCTCCAGCAGGTCTTCGATCTCCTCCCTCATCATGTGAAGCTCCATCCTCGAGTCGCTGAACACCTATTATAATGTATATAATAATGTATTAATAATATATAAAATAATAATGTATTAATAATATATAAAATAATAATGTGGAATTTAATTATAATAATATATGCCATTTAGCAGACCTCCCACAAAGCCTTGGACTCGTCGACGACAGTCGCCGTCCCGACGGCGTCGTCGATCTCTGCTCTCTGCTGCTCGTCCTCCAGACACTGTAGGATCCAGCTGAGACGACAGGGCCAATGGTTGGCAAGAACGACCTGTAATGTGGTGAACATTACTGTTAATCCAGTCCATGTTTTCATTACACTACAAACTGTCGCTTAGAATTCCATTCCATGTTTTACTCTAATGTAGTGATCATTACTGATAGTCCAGTCCATGTTTTCTATCCCCACAATGCTTTCAGTAAAGGCCAACAAACATCAGACGCCCCAACCGACTTACGTTTTTCTAATCTTATCATTTGTATGACTCCCTCCCTCCCTCCTTCTCCCTCACTCCTTCTCCCTCACTCCTACTCACTCACTCACTCACTCACTCACTCACTCACTCACTCACTCACTCACTCACTCACTCACTCACTCACTCTCACTCCCTACCTCATTCTCCCTCCCTCATTCTCCCCCTCCCTCCCTCCCTCCCCCTCCCTCCCTCCCTCCCTCTCCACAACATAAAGAGGGGTGTTACAGTACCCAGGCAGCGATGTTCTCTGGCGAAGGCAGCTCAGTCTTCAGAGCCTCCATGAGCACCACGGTGACCCTGATGGAGTTGATGACCCGTCTCATGGACATGGTGTCATCAGAGATGTAGTGGTGGAGGTTCCCTCTGTTACTGGACAGGATGCTCTCCAGCGCTGATTCTATCGCCTTGTCCGCCTCGTCCTCACTCAGCGCAAACGCCACGTGCGCCTCCTTGATGTGGTTGTTGTCTATCAAAGGAATACTGGCCTCCGTCAGAATACTTGACGTCTCCTTTGTTTGGGGGGTGCTCTCGATCCAGGAGAGGGATGACGTCGGGCTGCCCAGGTCCAGTTCTCTCAGCTCGATCCCCTTTGACCCATGACCCTTGGCTTCTTCCGTGATCTCTGATTGGCCGCTAACGATATTGTAGAACACCTTGGGAGAGAGATGGAGGGAAACAGAGAGACGGAGAGAGAGAGGGAGAGACGAGAGAGAGAGAGAGAGAGAGAGGGAGAGAGAGAGAGAGAGAGAGAGAGAGAGCAGAGAGAGAGAGAGAGAGAGAGAGAGACAGAGAGAGAGACAGAGAGAGAGAGAGAGAGGGAGAGAGAGAGAGAGAGACAGAGAGAGAGAATATATTTTTTATACACATTTTGGAAGCATCACAGATTATGAATGGCAGCAAACGCTGAGTTATTTGATACAATGTATCCATTTCATATAGAACACCTTGTGCTTGGAGGTGTGGCAGAGCGGCGGTATGGTGAAGGCCAGGGTCACGATGCGGTTCAAGAAGGCATAGGCTCTGTCTTCTTTACTGAAGCACCCGTCTGCATAGTTCACCTGTTGGAGAGAAACAAACTGCATTATTGCCCTATTCACATTTTTCCACTGTAAATAATATTCATTATATTGATTCACCTTCTTCCACTGTAAATCATTTAAATAGTCAACATTTCGGTGCTGAGGCTTTTCTCAAGACCAGACCTCTATTTTTCCCTCTTGTATGCAGCTCTGGAAGATATACACTTATAGCAGTGGTTCCCTCCAGTCCTCCAGTACCCCATCCCTCCAGTCCTCCAGTACCCCATCCCTCCAGTCCTCCAGTACCCCAACAGTGGTTCCCTCCAGTCCTCCAGTACCCCAACAGTGGTTCCCTCCAGTCCTCCAGTACCCCAACAGTGGTTCCCTCCAGTCCTCCAGTACCCCAACAGTGGTTCCCTCCAGTCCTCCAGTACCCCAACAGTGGTTCCCTCCAGTCCTCCAGTACCCCAACAGTGGTTCCCTCCAGTCCTCCAGTACCCCAACAGTGGTTCCCTCCAGTCCTCCAACAGAAGTTCCCTCCAGTCCTCCAGTACCCCAACAGTGGTTCCCTCCAGTCCTCCAACAGTGGTTCCCTCCAGTCCCCCAGTACCCCAACAGTGGTTCCCTCCAGTCCTCCAGTACCCCAACAGTGGTTCCCTCCAGTCCTCCAGTACCCCAACAGTGGTTCCCTCCAGTCCTCCAGTACCCCAACAGTGGTTCCCTCCAGTCCTCCAGTACCCCAACAGTGGTTCCCTCCAGTCCTCCAACAGAAGTTCCCTCCAGTCCTCCAGTACCCCAACAGTGGTTCCCTCCAGTCCTCCAACAGTGGTTCCCTCCAGTCCCCCAGTACCCCAACAGTGGTTCCCTCCAGTCCTCCAGTACCCCAACAGTGGTTCCCTCCAGTCCTCCAGTACCCCAACAGTGGTTCCCAACTCCAGTAATCTAGTACCCCAAACAGTGGTTCCCAACCACTGTTGGGGGTAGTGGAGGACTGGAGGGAACCACTGTTAGGGTACTGGAGGACTGGAGGGAACCACTGGAGTTCTGGAACCACTGGGTACTGGAAGACTGGAGTTGGGAACCACTGGAGGACTGGAGTTGGGAACCACTGCTATAGGGGATATACTTTACTGTCTGTGACTTATTCTTATCATGAGGGTCCCAACAGTTACCCAGATTGTATTATTACTATTATTATTATTATTACTATATTGTATATACTTATTTCTGTTTACTACTGAACTCAACCCTGGAATTTAAAAAGCGTCTTCCACACGGCTTAATTCTGTGATCGCTGTTGTTGATTAAAACTGTAGAAATCCGTCTGCATATTTCAAGACATGGCATATAGGGTGTAGGGAGATACCCAATGGGCTGGACCATTCTCTTCTCATCACTCATCTTGAAAAAAACGACTCAAAAGAACGTGGATATCAAATGATCCACCATCATTAACACAATGAAAACATCTAATGATTTATTATTGAAATAGAATGGGTGACGAGAAAACAAATTGGCACAATTTAAGACCAAGTGGAAAACAATGATGCAGGCACTAGGGATGGGGGTGTGGTCAGGGATGGGGGTGTGGTCCAGGTGGGGGTGTGGTCAGGTATGGGGGTGTGGTCAGGTATGGGGGTGTGGTCCGGGATCCGGGTGTGGTCAGGGATGGGGGTGTGGTCAATGATGGGGGTGTGGTTAGGGATGGGGGTGTGGTCAGGGATGGGGGTGTGAGCCTGCGGGTCTGACCATTGTTTGTATGCGTCTGTCTGTAAATTGTTGTTCGTATGTATAGAAATCAATCTGACGACTCTTAGTCTACCTGTTGAACCAGGACCTCAGGGTTGACTGATAATACAATATGTACCTGTTGAACCAGGACCTCAGGGTTGACTGATCATACAATATGTACCTGTTGAACCAGGACCTCAGGGTTGACTGATAATACAATATGTACCTGTTGAACCAGGACCTCAGGGTTGACTGATCATACAATATGTACCTGGTGAATGAGGACCTCAGGGTTGACTGATATTATAATATGTACCTGTTGAACCAGGACCTCAGGGTTGACTGATAACACAATATGTACCTGTTGAACCAGGACCTCAGGGTTGACTGATATTTAATATGTACCTGTTGAACTAGGACCTCGGGGTTGACTGATAACACAATATGTACCTGTTGAACCAGTATAGGGTTGACTGATAATACAATATGTACCTGTTGAGGACCATGTACCTCAGGGTTGACTGATAACACAATATGTACCTGTTGAACCACGACCTCAGGGTTGACTGAAAACACAATATGTACCTGTTGAACCAGGACCTCAGGGTTGACTGATAACACAATATGTACCTGTTGAACCAGGACCTCAGGGTTGACTGATAACACAATATGTACCTGTTAAACCAGGACCTCAGGGTTGACTGATAATATAATATGTACCTGTTGAACCAGGACCTCAGGGTTGACTGATAATATAATATGTACCTGTTGAACCATGTACCTGTTGAACCGGGACCTCAGGGTTGACTGATAATATGTACCTGTTAAGGTTGACTGTACCTGTTGAACCAGGACCTCAGGGTTGACTGATCATACAATATGTACCTGGTGAATGAGGACCTCAGGGTTGACTGATATTATAATATGTACCTGTTGAACCAGGACCTCAGGGTTGACTGATAATACAATATGTACCTGTTGAACCAGGACCTCAGGGTTGACTGATAACACAATATGTACCTGTTGAACCAGGACCTCAGGGTTGACTGATAATATAATATGTACCTGTTGAACTAGGACCTCGGGGTTTACTGATAACACAATATGTACCTGTTGAACCAGGACCTCAGGGTTGACTGATAACACAATATGTACCTGTTGAACCAGGATCTCAGGGTTGACTGATAATATAATATGTACCTGTTGAACCAGGACCTCAGGGTTGACTGATAACACAATATGTACCTGTTGAACCAGTACCTCAGGGTTGACTGATAACACAATATGTACCTGTTGAACCAGGACCTCAGGGTTGACTGATAATATAATATGTACCCGTTGAACCAGGACCTCAGGGTTGACTGATAACACAATATGTACCTGTTGAACCAGGACCTCAGGGTTGACTGATAACACAATATGTACCTGTTGAACCAGGACCTCAGGGTTGACTGATAATACAATATGTTGTACCTGTTGAACCAGGACCTCAGGGTTGACTGATATTATAATATGTACCTGTTGAACCAGGACCTCAGGGTTGACTGATAACACAATATGTACCTGTTGAACCAGGACCTCGGGGTTGACTGATATTATAATATGTACCTGTTGAACCAGGATCTCAGGGTTGACTGATAACACAATATGTACCTGTTGAACCAGGACCTCAGGGTTGACTGATAACACAATATGTACCTGTTGAACCAGGACCTCAGGGTTGACTGATAATATAATATGTACCTGTTGAACCAGGACCTCAAGGTTGACTGATAATATAATATGTACCTGTTGAACCAGGACCTCAGCGTTGACTGATAATATAATATGTACCTGTTGAACCAGGACCTCAAGGTTGACTGATAATATAATATGTACCTGTGGAACCAGGACCTCAAGGTTGACTGATAATATAATATGTACCTGTTGAACCAGGACCTCAGGGTTGACTGCCAGCAGAGAGATAAAGGGGGACTCCTCATCAGAGAGCAGTATACTGATAGCATCCAGGACACCAACGATCTTCTTAGGAGCACATCGGTCCAGGTTAGTGATCTCCAGAACCACTCGGATCCTCCTCTGCTCAAACACCTCCATGAACAGGATGAACCTGGACAACAGCCACATCTCCTTCCTCACCTGGGAGAGGAAGGGAGAGAGAGAGAAAGAGAGAGAGACAAACAGAGGCAGAGAAACAGAGAGAGAGAGGTGATAGAGAGAGTGAGAGAGAGGTGATAGAGAGAGTGAGAGAGAAAGAAAGATACAAAGTTGGAGAAAGCAGGTTAGGGAGCTGTTTCATTGGTCAAAAGTTGGTGAATTGATCTAAAATAGTGTACTATGTAGGGAATAGGGTGCCATAGGGCCCTGGTCTAAAGTAGTGCACTCTGTAGGGAATAGGGTGCCATTATATCCTCCCTCACCTCGTTCATGAACCCCAGTTGGCCGCTGACCCTCTCGTTGTCCAGCGCCTTACGGACATTCAGGTCCTGGTTGAAGATCAGGTTCTTTCCCATCTGGAAGATGAATCGTATAGCTGCTGCTGCAGGAAGCCCGAAGACAGCGATCGCCAGGCCCTCCAACACCCCGGCCCCTCTTTGGGCTTCACTCGGACCTTCTTCTCCTCCTGTTCCGTTTCCGGATCCCAGTCCGTCCAGTTCAGGTGCGTCTGGAACCTCCGGGAAGCCATACTTCACCTATAGGTGCAGGAACACAAGGTCAGGACAACGTCCTGTTCCGTGTTCACTGACTTGTTCGCTGAAATTCACAATGAATGTGTTATTTTTTCCATCTTAATGCTGATTGGTGAACTGTTTCATGCTGCCAAAGATTCCCTCACTCGTCGTCATATTGTATCACCTTGCTTCACTGGTACCTTTGCTTACAATTCTTCCTCGTTTATGCTAAACATATTATGGGATACTAGAACATGAATGGACTTGTTACTATGGTTCTATCCCTGGTTGGAACCCCGTTCCCTACATAGTGCACTACTTTTACTCCAAGGTAGTGCACATTGAAGGCAAAAGGGTGTCATTTGGGAAGCAGCCTCTAACAACCTTCTGATTCTCACCAGAAAGACGAGGACTGTGAAAGCAGCCAGCAGCACGGCCAGGACCAGGGACCAGAGGGGGAAACAGCAGAACTTCTTAGATCTCCACTCTGACGATGTGTTTTCAATCACCTTCTTCCTCACCTCATCCTCCTCGTCGTGCTGCGCCACACGGTACAGACCCAGCTGAAGAACAACAAGAAGACTTTGTTGTCCGTTATATCTTGATGTTTCCAGTCAGAACTGGGTTTGGAACTAACAAAGCTCTCACCTCTTATTGGATTTAACCATTATTTATACAGGAAGTCCTGTTGAGGTCAAAGGACCTATTTTATGAGGTAGACCGCTAACCTCTAGGTCACCTACCGGAAGTCAACCTCTAGGTCACCTACCTGAAGTATACCTCTAACCTCTAGGTTACCTACCTGAAGTAAACCTATAACCTCTAGGTCACCTACCTGAAGTCAACCTCTAACCTCTAGGTCACCGACCTGAAGTTAACCTCTAACCTCTAGGCTACCTACCTGAAGTTAACCTCTAACCTCTAGACTACCTACCTGAAGTGAACCTCTAACCTCTAGGCTACCTAGCTGAAGTTAACCTCTAACCTCTAGGCTACCTACCTGAAGTGAACCTCTAACCTCTAGGGTAACCCACCTGAAGTTTCCCGAAGCTCTCCTGCAGTGCCAGGCACAGTCTCATCACCAGCCCCGCCCAGAGGAGGTCACTCCCGGCGAAGTGCCATGCGGAGAACCGAACATAGATGAACCGGACATTCTTCCGCCGCTGGTTCTCCTCGGTCCAGACGGGTCGGTAGAACAGCAGCCTGCAGATCAGAGCTAGGAGACCAGTGATGGAGGCTTTGACGGAACGAGGCTTGGACCTGCCCTGGTAACTCTGCTCCCTCCTCTCTGCCTCCTGCTCCATGTGGACTAGTCAAGGAGCGAGCGAGCAAGAGAGAGAGAGAGAGAAAGAGAACAGTGAGATAAGGATATATTCATTCTAGCTCTGGGCGTTAGGGCTACTTTCTAACACTGAGCATCCTGCGTAGATGAATATCGTCGTTGTATCGTTGTATCTATCCTCTATGAGACAGGATCATGTTGTATCTATCCTCTATGAGACAGGATCATGTGGTGTCTACCTACCCTCTATGAGACAGGATCATGTGGTGTCTACCTACCCTCTATGAGACAGGATCATGTGGTGTCTACCTACCCTCTATGAGTCAGGATCATGTGGTGTCTACCTACCCTCTATGAGACAGGATCATGTGGTGTCTACCTACCCTCTATGAGACAGGATCATGTGGTGTCTACCTACCCTCTATGAGACAGGATCATGTGGTACCCTCTACAGGATCCTACCCTCTATGAGACAGGATCATGTGGTCTACCTACCCTCTATGAGACAGGATCATGTGGTACTACCCTCTATGAGACAGGATCATGTTGTATCTACCCTCTATAAGACAGGATCATGTTGTAACTACCCTCTATATGACAGGATCGTGTTGTATCTACCCTCTATATGACAGGATCATATTGTGTGTATCTACCCTCTATGAGACAGGATCATGTGGTGTCTACCTACCCTCTATGAGACAGGATCATGTGGTGTCTACCTACCCTCTATGAGACAGGATCATGTGGTGTCTACCTACACTCTATGAGACAGGATCATGTTGTATCTACCCTCTATAAGACAGGATCATGTTGTAACTACCCTCTATATGACAGGATCATGTTTGTCTACCTACCCTCTATGAGACAGGATCATGTTGTGTCTACATGTGGTGTCTACCCTCTATAAGACAGGATCATGTGGTGTCTACCTACCCTCTAAGACAGATCAGGATAAGACAGGATGTGGTGTCTACCTACCCTCTATAAGACAGGATCATGTGGTGTCTACCTACCCTCTATAAGACAGGATCATGTGGTGTCTACCTACCCTCTATGAGACAGGATCATGTGGTGTCTACCTACTCCTCTATAAGACAGGATCACTACCCTCTATATGAAAGGATTGTGTTCTACCTACCCTCTATAAGACAGGATCATGTGGTGTCTACCTACCCTCTATGAGACAGGATCATGTGGTGTCTACCTACACTCTATGAGACAGGATCATGTTGTATCTACCCTCTATAAGACAGGATCATGTTGTAACTACCCTCTATATGACAGGATCATGTTGTATCTACCCTCTATATGACAGGATCATGTGGTGTCTACCTACCCTCTATGAGACAGGATCATGTGGTGTCTACCTACCCTCTATAAGACAGGATCATGTTGTATCTACCCTCTATAAGACAGGATCATGTTACCCTCTATAAGACAGGATCATGTTGTAACTACCCTCTATAGACAGGATCATAAGACAGGTGTGTAACTACCCCTCTATAAGACAGGATCATGTGGTGTCTACCTACCCTCTATGAGACAGGATCATGTGGTGTCTACCTACCCTCTATAAGACAGGATCATGTGGTGTCTACCTACCCTCTATGAGACAGGATCATGTGGTGTCTACCTACCCTCTATAAGACAGGATCATGTGGTGTCTACCTACCCTCTATAAGACAGGATCTATAAGACAGGATGTGGTGTCTACCTACCTCTATAGACAGGATCAGGTCTACCTACCCTCTATAAGACAGGATGTGGTGTCTACCTACCCTCTATAAGACAGGATCATGTGGTGTCTACCTACCCTCTATAAGACAGGATCACCTACCTCTATAAGACAGGGTGTCTACCTACCCTCTATAAGACAGGATCATGTGGTGTCTATCTACCCTCTATAAGACAGGATCATGTGGTGTCTACCTACCCTCTATAAGACAGGATCATGTGGTGTTTACCTACCCTCTATAAGACAGGATCATGTGGTGTCTACCTACCCTCTATAAGACAGGATCATGTGGTGTCTACCTACCCTCTATGAGACAGGATCATGTGGTGTCTACCTACCCTCTATAAGACAGGATCATGTGGTGTCTACCTACCCTCTATAAGACAGGATCATGTGGTGTTTACCTACCCTCTATAAGACAGGATCATGTGGTGTCTACCTACCCTCTATAAGACAGGATCATGTGGTGTCTACTATGTGGTGTCTACCTCTATGAGACAGGATCATGTGGTGTCTACCTACCCTCTATAAGACAGGATCATGTGGTGTGTCTCTACCCTCTATAAGACAGGACAGGATCATGTGGTGTCTACCTACCCTCTATGAGACAGGATCAGGATCACAGGATCATGTGGTGTCTACCTACCCTCTATGAGTCAGGATCTATGAGACAGGATCATGTGGTGTCTACCTACCCTCTATGAGACAGACAGGATCATGTGGTGTCTACCTACCCTCTATGAGACAGGATCATGTGGTGTCTACCTACCCTCTATGAGACAGGATCATGTGGTGTCTACCTACCCTCTATGAGACAGGATCTCTACCCTCTAGTAAGACAGGATCATGTGGTGTCTACCTACCCTCTATGAGACAGGATCATGTGGTGTCTACCTACCCTCTATAAGACAGGATCATGTGGTGTCTACCTACCCTCTATAGACAGGATCATGTGGTGTCTACCTACCCTCTATAAGACAGGATCATGTGGTGTCTACCTACCCTCTATGAGACAGGATCATGTGGTGTCTACCTACCCTCTATGAGACAGGATCATGTGGTGTCTACCTACCCTCTATAAGACAGGATCATGTGGTGTCTACCTACCCTCTATAAGACAGGATCATGTGGTGTCTACCCTCTATAAGACAGGATCATGTGGTGTCTACCCTCTATAAGACAGGATCATGTGGTGTCTACCTACCCTCTATGAGACAGGATCATGTGGTGTCTACCTACCCTCTATGAGTCAGGATCATGTGTTGTCTACCTACCCTCTATATATCTGAGGATCATGTGGTGTCTACCTACCCTCTATGAGACAGGATCATGTGGTGTCTACCTACCCTCGAT